>NC_028458.1:48889010-48894442 GCF_000263155.2 Setaria italica | reverse complement strand
CCTAATTCATGATTAGCACATATTTAATGTAGCATCACATTGTCAAATCATGAACTAATTAGGTTTAATAGATTCGTCTCGCGAATTAGCCTCCATCTGTGTATGATTTTATAATTAATGTATATTTAATACTCTTAATTAGTATCTAAACATTCATTTAATGTGACAGGTTTAGTCCGCGGAACCAATACCACAAGACAAGGATTGACGATTTCGAATCTGGCATTTCGGAATCCGCAACCGTAGCCGTACGTCCAATGCGTGTGCAGGGCCGCGCAAGAAACCGAAGGAACCATCCAACCCATGCATCATCGCCGGCAGACCGGCGGGGAACAGAAGCGACGGACGTCGTAAGCTACGCATGTTATTCCACCCAACCGGACAGCGGGACAGGCTCCCCCGGAACGCCAGAATCGCTGTCGTCTCGTCTGGCGGTCGCGAACACGGGAACGCCGGAGCGAGGCCTGGAAGGCTGGAACGGAGAGGCCGGAGCTTGGCCGCGGCCCGCCGCTGTTCAGCACGAAACGGCGTCTCGGTTTGCCCTCGCTGGTCATGTGCCGAACAAATCCCCGCTTGTGTGTTGTGTTTGTGCGGAACTGAACATTTGTCAGAGCAGTGTGCCGCTCCGCTCTGACCGGGCGTACTTGCCCTACCACCGCGGCGTTAGAATGTTGCTGTTGTCGAGGGGATCTATCTCGGCCGCCGTGACGGCGCCACGCTTTTACAGCTGTTTACTGCAGTTCGCAGGACGGGGGGAAATATTTTCAATCCCCCGAGCCGGCCGACAGTTTTTTTCCTGCCGTCAAATCGGCAGGGCAAGCGCAGTCCGGTAGCAGTACATGACTACATGTACACATGTCCAAGTGCCTCTTTCAAGGATGGCGATGGAGGCTCGGAGTGGTAGAAAATTTCTCGCGTTGGCGGCCCCAGACAAGCGGAGCGCCGGAGGCTGTTGCGCTTGTCCGGTTGCCGGCGGCGGAATCAGATCCTTGGATTGTGTTGCGGAACTGCGGGGGTGATTTGGCTGGCCCGGGCGCCCGGCGCGCTGATAAGGCCATCCTCCATCGATGGACTCATGTTTTGTTCCGCTCCGTCGAAATCTCCAGTTCGGCCGGTGGACATTTGTCACCGTGCGTGTCTTCCGTCGAAATGTAGGGGACTGTTGAACAAACTTGACTGTGATCAGTGACCAGCTTGCTACCTGTTGCTTCTGAAAAGATACTGAGGCAGCACGTACATGACTAGGTTGAGTGTGACTGAAGAGGAAATCAGTTTTTTTTTTTCAAAAAAGAAAAGGAAAGGGGATGTCTATAGCATAATCGGGTGTTTTCTCCCGCAGTAGCACTCAATTTTTTTACCTTAGGATATCGACGGCTCATATCTAATCCACCTCCTTCCACTTATCTCTTCAGCTATAATCATCCATTTATCCCCGAGCTACCGACCCAACATCACCACTAGCCACGGACGCAGCACTAGCCCCCACGCCACCAGCTCCCCGCCCAGCTTCAACGGCGTTCCCCCACCGGATCCGCCGCCCTCCACCACGGCCCGACGCTAATCCCCTTCCAGCTTCCCCTCCTCCTAATCATCTTCTTCACCAGGTCTGCTCGTGCTCCCTCGCCGCCACCGGCTGCCCAGCCAGGTCCAGTGGCGTAAAGCCGCCTCCACCGCCCTGCCTCGCCGTTGTCTCTCCCACCGCCGCCACCCGCAACTTGCCGCTCGGAGCTCCCTCTAAGGTCGCTGTACACCGGTAAGCTCCCGACCCCCGAAACCCCCGACTCTAAAGGCTTGCCGGAGGTAGAGAAGAAGGGAAACAGATGGGAAGAGAAAAATTCAAGGGTGAGGATAGGATGAAACGTTCGAGTGTGGTTTAGTTTTCCCAAAGGAAAAGGAAAACAGAAGTTGCCGAACAAGAGAGGAACCAACGATCGAAGGTGATCGCGCGGTGAGAAATAGACGGGGTGCACGTGCACGATTGAATCCCGTCCACGCGGTCAGCAACTGTTCTGAACCAGACGAGCAGCCAAGGCCAAGCCATCGTTGTTGGTAGTACGTTTCGCTTGGTAAAACAAGGCTACGACTGTTTTACCGGAGCAGCTAGCAGTAGCATTATCCGGTGCGGCAGCGTGGAACCACAAGTCGTACTTCGCCGATGGTACGTGACGCCCGACACAGGGACACGGGGCGCGTTACGTCGTTCAGGCGCGCGGCACGGAGCCCCGGCCCCCCGCCCCGCCCCCTACCCGTCGTCGTCCAAGCCGGCCCCTACCGCATGCCATGTCAATGGAGCAGTGCACGCCAACGAGGCAGGAGCCAGCCAGGCGCCCAGGACCAGGAGTCCCCCTCTCCTCTAGTCCTCGACCAGAAACACCCAGGTCAGGGAATCGCCTTCAGCTAGCGCGTCAGGGTCGGCCGATCCAGCAGCGTGCGCCGTGCGATGGCTATGTGTCCCTCTCTCGCCATGTGTGATCTTCCTCGCTGACTGCCGATCATCCTGAGGAGACCGAGACAGGCCAGATCACCACACGGGAGCAGAGCGCAGAACTGAGGCAGCTAGGGCCGCCTAGCTGAGGACCTCGATGCTACATGTCTCCTGCTGCCTACCGGAACAGTCGTGTGGACTAGTGGGAGTGGGACTGTAGAAGGAGAGTACGCTTGGCCAGTGGGCTGCCTGCCTGCTGCTGGAGAAGATCGTTCGAGGAGAGAGTGAGTGCGCCGGGCTTGTCCATGATGCGGACGGGCCATGCATGACCATGATTTGGCCTGCCTTTCACTCACGACGCATAGGTGGGCTTCTCCATGACTGGATGGGTTACACCAAAACTGGATCCCAAAACAAAAGGCCCAAACTAGATCGAACGTAGGCCCGGCATGAAATCCTAATACAACTTTCATCTGTCCGAGCTTTGGGATTTGGCCCACCACACACTGTCCGGAGCAGAGAAAGCGAAAAAAAAACATGTTCCAAATTCTTGGTGTTTCTATGTAACAGACAAGTCACAAGTAATCAAACACGGAGTGGGAAGGCAGGCTTGACGGACAATAGAAAAATCTTAGGCTGCGAACAAATGTTATTAAGGTCTTCCAGATGTGTTAAAGTTTAACAGGGCGAGGTGTTAAAGTTTAACAGGGCATTTAACGCTCCATTTGGAGTGTTAAAATTTATCATATTGGGATGTTTGGATGGTCTACTAAACTTTAACTCCTTAGGTTAGAAATGACAATTATACCCCCACTCCCCACTCCTTCCTACTCTCTCTCTTCTTCTTTCTTTCCCGAGACAACAGATGGGCACAACCCCTCCTACCACCACGGCCGTGCCTACGCCGCCTCTCTCCATCCCCGCGCGTGGTGGCCCGGTGGCGGGTGAGGGCGCCATCCGTGGGCCGAGCTTTCGCGGCGACGCCTCCGCGGCTGCGACCGCCGCCATCGCCAGCAGCGACGGGGAGGCGACAGAGAAGGGGGACGAGGAGGAGGTGGACGAGGATGGCGTCGGCGCCAAGAGGAGGGAGGAGGAGGCCGGCGGTGCCGGGCGGAGGCGGCGTGGCGGATCTGGTCGGATCCGTGGCGACGCGGCGGAGGAGGGGGGAGGGCGCCGCGGCGGAGGCTCCGACCAGGAGGAGGGGCGGCACGGCGGATCTGGCCAGTCGAAGAGGATGAGCAGGAGGAGGCTAGCGTTGGCAGTGGGGAGGAGAGAGAGGGGGTAACCTGAAAAAATGGAGTGTTAAACTTTAACACCTCACTTTTAACACAAGTGTTTGGATAGAAAAGTGTTAAAAAATGTTAAAAAGTGGAGTGTTAAACTTTAACACCTCCTTCCCAAACAGGACCTAAAATCTAAACATTTGACCTAGCGTTACAAATAATTGTTCCGAAGAATTATGGATTCACAAGAAAAACGTGGAGAAGGGAGAGGCGATTGTGACAAAGGAAAAAAAAATCATAGGCCAGGAGCTAATTTTTTTTCCAAATATAAACAATCATTCCAGAAGTACAGATACTGTTTTAGGCCGCAGTACAAATAATCATGTTGAAAATTTCGTGGATTTTGTCGTGCGCCACTTTTTCTCACGTGGGCGCTGCTGCTCCCTGTAGGCGACAAATAGACAGCCGTACCCTGCGTGCACTTTCCTGTTTGGCTAGCATGGAAACTGCAAGCAGCGCGTTAAACAATTAAGGGGGTGTTTGGATAGGAGGGGCTAAAGTTTAGTCCTATCACATCGGATGTTCGGATGCTAATTAAGAGGACTAAACATGAGCTAATTATAAAACTAATAGCAGAACCCCTAGGCTAAATCGCGAGACGAATCTATTAAGCCTAATTAATCCATCATTAGCGAATGGTTACTGTAGCACCACATTGTCAAATCAGGACTCAAATCATTAGGCCCGATTCGTCTCACGATTTAGCCTCAGGCAGGTGCACCTTCAAGATTTAATTAGTATATGTTTAATACTCCTAATTAGTGTCCAAACATCCGATGTGACAGCGGCTAAAATTTAGCCCATGCCTCCCAAACACCCCCTAAACAAACCACGAATCTGAAAATCTTTTGGAGACCGACCGACCAACATTCTTCCATTCAGCATCCGAACGAAGAGTCCCAGCAAAAGGGGTAAGGAACCCGGCGATGGATGATGCTGGCCGGAGTTGCGGCTGGTGGCAGCGATCGAGATCCTACGTGACGTGCACCGGCGCACGTACTTGACCCCCGTGGCCAGATGACAGCCACTTCCGACAAAACACAGGTGCGCTACGAGCTCAAATTCTTTTTTTTAAAAACAAAGCAGAGCACTGCCGCTTCATTTAAGGGGGTGTTTTGGAGAGGGGTGCTAAACTTTAGCATCCCTACTTTAATCCATTTTAGTCACTTGTGTTCCCAAACATTAGTGCTAAAGTCAAGTGGTAAAATTTAGCACCCCCTGGCCCTGTTTGGGAGGAGGGTGCTAAAATTTAGCCTTGACTAAATTTTAGCACCATCAAATGGGGTGCTCATCAAATGGGGTGCTAAACTTTATCCCTTCAGGGTGTTTTGGGAAGGAGGCTAAATTTTAGCACATATGTTGACAAAAGACATGTTTACCCCTGATTTCTCTCTCTCCTTCACCCCTCCTCTTCCCAAAGGGCAACGCCGCGCGCCGCGTCCCACTGCCCTCCCCTGTCCACCTCGTGTGCCTGGCCGCTCTACTCGCCCTCAACCTCCTTCTCCAGCAGCAGGGTCGGGCGGAGGCGGGGCGTGGGGCACAGTGGCGGGGCCAGTGGAGGCGAGGCGCGGGGGGAGGGGGGCGGAGGTAGCAGCAGCGGGCCGGCGAGGCGAGGCTGCGGTGGCCAGCGCGGAGGCCGCGGGGGCGGGCGGGGCCGGCTGGAGGCGGCGAGGTGGCGTGCGGAGAAGGACGGCGGTGGGATTTGGGCGGGAGGAGAGAGAAGG
>NC_028458.1:48730598-48888910 GCF_000263155.2 Setaria italica | reverse complement strand
AAGGATTAGTGGGGGGCTAAAATTTAGTCCACCAGTTTAAGCTCACCTGTTTGGGAGCACAAGTGACTACAATGGACTAAAGTGGGGGATGCTAAAGTTTAGCACCCCTTTCCCAAACACCCCTTAGTCACTTGGGGGTGACTAAAATTGACTAAATAGACTAAAAAGTGGTCCCCCGGACCACTTTTCCCCCTGCCCCCCTCCCCTCTCTCTCCTCCCCTCAGTCTCTCTCTCCCCACCTCCTTCGCCCGAACCCGCCGCCGCCGTGCCTGCCTCCGCTCGACCCCGCCTCTGCCCGCCTCCACCTCCGCGACCTCCGCCTTATCCCGGCGCCATCCTCCTCCGTCCGGCCGCCGCCTCCGCCTCGCCCGCTGGCCCCGCCGCCGTGCCCGCCTTCGCCTGACCCTGCCTCGCCTCCGCCTCACCACCGCCCCGCGGCCCGAGATCGGCGAGGAGGCTTGCAGGAAGAAATGGAGGGGGAGGGGCATTGGTGGAGGGGTAGAGTAGTCATTTTGTGCAACATGTGCTAAATTTTAGCTCTTCATCCAAACACCTCAAAAGGCAAAAGGCTAAAGTTTAGCACTCTATTTGAGGGGGCTAAAATTTAGTCCATGGCTAAATTTTAGGGACCTCCTCCCAAACAGGGCCTAAGAATAAATATAGAAATGCAAAGTTACATGGAATTCGATGGTGCGGAATCTTGCTGACAAGTAAATGTTAATAGTTTTGCCGTGCGTTAGATCGGATATGGCCTAGCACATAGTGACATAGGATTTATACTAGTTCAGGCAACAAGCCTACGTCCTGTTCGAGGTTGGTCGGTCGACTATATTCTTGAGCACGACTGTATTCCTAAGCCTAGGTGATCGAAGTTTACAGTGGGGGTACAAATGAGTGAGGAATGAGAAGGGGGTATCCAAGACCCGATCATGCTCTGGTCCGAGTGGAAGAGAGTGACGGGGGCTCCAACGTGCGCTATGTGTTGGAGAAAGTGCTCGCTAGATTTCTCGTGATGTCCGATATGGTGGCGCCCGTCCCCTTTTATAGTCCAAGGGGACAGCCTTACAAGTTAGAGGGGGGGAGAGAGAGAGTGTGGGCGTTGCCTAGTCTTGTCGTCGCCCACGTTGCCGAGTACGGTATGGCCATCGTCCTCCATCCCTATTCATGCTCCGTTATGATGGGCAGGTAGCACAATGTCCGTCTGACATGGCACGATGGCACTGTGCGGTGCGTGCGCAGGGTGTGGTGAGGTACGGTCCTCTGTACGGTGGTTAACCTGAGTGTTTTCCCTTTTATGCTCCACTTACTCCCCGGGCCTATACTGAGCAAGCATCCCCGGTCAGTTGTCCAGGTCGATCTCGACTGTGTTGGTCGGGAAGGAGTGGTGTGCGTAGGTCCGGCGTGTCCCTAGTCGGGGGAACTTGGTCGGAGTCGGACTGTGGTCCCGCCCCCAACCAAGCCTTCTGGTTGGGGCGCTGACTAGACCTCCCGGTCGGAAATGCCGGTCGGTTGCCAGATCATGATCTCGGCCTGGTGTCGCATATTTGGGCCGACCTAGGCGTGCATTGTCGTTGCGCATCTTGTTGGGCCGAGCGTCGCCGAGAGGCAGGCTTGTTGGGGACCCCGGGTCTATGGACCTGTAAGCTGCCCCCGAGCCCCTTTGGGGCTTTTCGAAGCCGTGAAGGTGCTGTTGGATTTTGACCAGCAGGTTGCTGCCCTGCCAGGAGGGACATACGGGAGCGCCGTTCGGCTTCATCTTGTTGCAAAAAGGACGAGCCGCATGTGAACAGTAGGTCTGGATTCCTAACGATAAGAATAAGCTTCATGTGGATATTGTACCATCGCCTTGTGCCCAGGTACCTTTATTGCATCGCCTTATGCCTGGGTACCTTTATTGCGCAGTCACGGGCGCGTACTGTAACGCTCCTGGAGGGTAGCCGGCGGCCCGGCTATAAATAAGACTGCTTCTGCATCTGGAGTCCTTATGGCTTGTGTCATAGCGCTAGTTGGCTTGAGGCTTTGGTTCTTCGTCAGGGGTAGCTTCGGCTATACTTCATGATGCCAGAAGATTTCTCGTAATAGGTACCCAGATGCTTGTTCCCTTCACAGTCCCTTCGGGCATGTCTGGGGGCCACGACGCTAGAAGATTTCTTGTAAGGAGAGGGCATCGTGCGTCCTGACCGGAACCTTCCTTGATACTGGATGTGAGGACGAGGGCACCGCTGCAGAGGGAGGAGAGAACTTTGAGCGCATCTTTCTTGTATTGCGTGTGCTCTTTTCTCTTTTCCTATCTTGACGCTTCTTGCTCCGAGGTGTAGAGCAGTCCTGGGGTTGTTCACGCACGCTTTGCGTGATATTGTAAAAGCGTGGGACTTCTGTTTTTGCACGCTTTGCATGATATTATAAAATGCTTTTTTAACTCAATGAAAGTTTTCATCAGTATATGTTTCTTGTGCACATCGCGTCTTGGAGGCGGGTTGTCGTTGGGACTTTGGCATTTCCCCCCTTTGTTCGCTACACTGCATAGGTTGGCCAAGTAGGATCAGGCGTCTAGTTCCCGAGGAGAGGACTAGCCAATGCCGTGGAGGCGTGTCAAGTAGATACAGGCGCCCAGTCTCCGAGGAGAGGGCTGACGAGGGCTGTGGAGGCGCACTGAGTAGATGCCTTGCCCCCGAGCCTACGGCCGACCGAGGAGTCGGTCGGAGTTGAGTACTTTCGTACTTTTTCCAAAATCGCGGACTCGTGCGTCTCCACCGGTTGGTATGAGACAATCCTCATCGTGAGTCAGGGAATTTGCCGTGTGGGTTCCCGACCGTGACCTGTGTCGCCGGTCGAACTCCCGAGTCAGGATCTATCGGCCTAAGCCCCAAGCCCCGTTGGGCTCGGTCGGGGTGAGTCGCATCTTTTCATGTGTCACCTCGGCCGCGGTTTCTGCAATCGGAGGGGTTGAGCTAACGCCACTTGCCTCGATGGCTCGAGTGACAGGCTTGGTGAGATCCTAATGGGTATGTTCAAGTGGAATCCAGGTCCGTCGTTTGTGATGGGGTCGGCATAGCCCTCATGTGGCATTCCACTGCTCCATGACCCGCGTCCCAGCAGATGCTCGAGCTGTCCGACCGACTTGGATGGCCCGCTGGCCTCTCCTCGATGGAGATTCTATGGGCATGGCTCAAGGTCAGGATCGAACGAGAAGTTGAGATGACCCTGTCCGCTTTTGAGTAGGTTGGGCGGAGGCCGTTGGGGCTCATCTGCTTTTCCCCTGGCTCTGTTTGACGCGAGGTGGCCTCGAGTCCTTCGCGGACCAGCCTTCGAACCTTGGTCGGTCGCGGCTCATTTCGAATGAGCCGACTATTGCTTTGTGACGCGACGCAAAGCATGCAATGACCGTATGTATGAAATGAATGTATGAATGAATGTATGCATGCATGTGATAGATGAATGAATGCATGAATGCTCTGCTATGGGAAAGGAAACAGAGGGTTGGTAAAATTACCTCGGTCGGGTTTTTAGGCATCACCCCATTCGCGGTTTCTGCAACCGGAGGGGTTAAGCTGACGCTGCTTACCTCGAACGGCTGGAGTGATGGGGTTGGGGAGCTACTAACGGGCGTGTCCGAGTGGAATCCGGATCCGTCGTTCATGACGGGCTCAGTGTAGCCTTCATGTGGCACCACACTTCTCCTTACTCACCTCTCAGTAGATGCCCGAGCTATCTGACCGGGTTGGGTGGCCCGTTGGCCTCTCCCGATGGAGATTCTGACTGCACCCCCCAATCCTGCCTGGGAAGGCAGAGGTTCGTTTGCGTGCGGTCGTGCCCCATTTCTCGTGCCTCTGTTGCGGTAGTTGGGGGTCCCACCCAGGCCATGTCCCGTCAGTTACGTCCCGTCCGCTAGGACTCTGCACAGCCTTCCCCATTAAATAGGGGGGAGGCGGAGGGTTTTTCTCCCTTCCTTCGCCTCTCTTCAACCACTGACGCTTCCCCTGCCTTCTTTTCTTCAAGCTTTCTTGCGCGCCACGGCAAATCTTAGGAGAGAAGAGGGTGGAAAGAGGGATAGGGAGATCTTACAAATCGGTTCGTCGATCCGGAGCGTCATGTTGAACTGAAGACCATCCACCGTGAGGGTGGACTTGCTGGCCGAATTCGCGGCGAAGGGCCCACTCCCGCCAAAGGAGGTGGCGCACTGGAGGGTTCTTGAGCAGGGGGAAGGTGTTTCGCAACCGCGATCCAGCGAAGTCATCTCCTTCCTCACCTTCCATGAGCGCGAGCTCGAGTATCTTGCGCATTGGTTACTGCACGAGCTCCTCAACGGGTCGGGACTGGAGCTGCAACACCTCAATCCACTTGGGGTTGTCACTGTTCGTGAAGCCTTCCTCGGGTTGGAGCCGCATGTAGATCTGTTCTGGCGGATCTTCAGCGGGTGAGCATTATCCGAGGAGAAGGGGAAGGTGGTTGGAGCGGCCTCGGTTGGCGGATTTGCCTTGCAGAAGTGGTCAAAGCCATCGGTTGCCTACCCGCTGTACTCCCCCAATGATTTCAATTGGGGGTGGCACGGCGAGTGGTTCTACATCAGGAATCCAGCGGAGGCGCTATTCCCGATGTTCACCGTGTGGAGGCTGGAGAAGAGGGATAGCTGGACGTGGGGTGCCACTTCCCATCAATTGGGTTGGCTGGAAGCCATCGAGGAGGTGCTGCGGAATGTGTGTAGGAGGGCCTCAACAGGGTGCGGGTCTTCAAGATCTTCATCCGTCGTTGGATTGCCCCATTGGCGGAGAGAGCGCGACCGATGTGGGAGTACTCTAGCCTGTTGGATCCCAACCGCGCGTCGCCGGAGGAGCTGCCGAGGAGCGAGATCTGGAGACATCTCGATCGGGTGCTGTAGTTGGGGCGGCGAACGACCCTCGTGGGAGCCCCAAACCCATCCATGTCGAGAGGCGGTCCAACTTGGTATGTTTCCTTCCCGTCACCCTATTTTTTTGTCATTTTGATCTCCCGACTGATTCTGAGTTGTCTGTTTCGAAGGGGCTCGAATGCTACAAGTCCTGACCGCATCTCCGGGAAGGGACGGAAAGCGCGGCCCAGCAGGCTGCCCAGAAGGAGGCCGCGCTCGCCAGGAAGAAGAAGAGGGCTGTGGAGGTCCGGAGAAAGTACGCAAAGAGCCAGGAGATCAATTGGCAGGTCTGTCGCGGCGAACGCCGGTCAGATATGGAGGAGGAGCTCGAGTCGAGTGACTCCACGGAGTCGGATGACGACGCGGGTTCCTCAGAGGATGAGGAGGAGGATAGGGGCACTGCCACGACCTTGGTGGAGCGCTGCAAGCACGCGGTTGCGCCTTTCTGCGGTGGGCGTGGTATGGGAACGCGCTCCGACACCCCTGAGTCAAGGAAGCGCACCGTGGGCGAGGACACCGCTTGCGACCGGGAGGCGAAGCGGGCGTGGTCGCCGCCACACCCTTCGGATGCACCGCTGGCTTCGCAGCCCCCTTCACCGAGCGCGACGGAGCGCGTCGGTCGGTTGGGGGAACGCGACCGCTAATCAGCACCTTCCGGGTCGACGCACGCGCCCGATCCCCAACAGAGAAATGCACCGCCGGTCCCTCCGGTGGTCTCGCCACGAGCTTGTGGCCGTGGCCGTTCGCAGGTCGGTCGGGGGACGGCCGTGTCTTCCCTACCCTCAATTGACCTGAGGGGGTACGGGCTGCGACCCCCAAGCTGTCCTCGTCCGATTGGCTTGTCGTCAGCTGGTCGAGGCTACAAGCCCCCTCCGTACGTTTGAGTTTTTAGGCATGACTGACTTGCCTTAGTGTCTTCTTTTGCAGTGGCCGGCCGCCAGCCCGGGCGGGGATCATCCCACCTTCCCCACACACGGAGTGGAGGCCCAGCCTGCAGCGGGTCATGACGAGTGAAGGGGGAGCAGGCTGGTGTTGGCCCGACCCTCCTTGGTTGGGCTCGCTTCTCCACCGTCGGTCATGAGCGCGGCGGCGGCCGGAACGGAGGCGATCCCCGTGGCTGCGATGGGCCCCGCGGTGGCGGTGACTCTGGCGATTCCTCCTCCGCCTGTTGTGAGCACGGCAGCAGCCGGAACGGAGGAGGAGAGGAGGGACGCCAGGCATCCTGCCTCACCCGGCGAAGCAACGCTTGGTTTGCCCTCCTGGTCAGAGTTGTGGGAGACTGGAGGAGCTGCGATCGGGCCTACCGTCATAGCGGTGGAGGTCAACCTGGCCCCCGAGCTGGCCGAGGCCCAAGCTTGGGCAAGTGGCCTCCCCAGCCTGACTAGGGTTGGCACGTCGGAGGCTGCCGGGACGGAGGGAGCACAGTCACTGGCGAGCCACGACATCTCGGTGGTGGACATCCCCTCCAACAGGGTGGTGCATCCGATCGTCCCATCATCTCGGGAGCGGGCGATGATCCCAGTGTCGCTTGGTGCCACGGGGGCCGGACCTTCCGGCGGATTGGGGGTAGCTCATGAGCTGGTGTGGCCCTATTTAGATGAGCCGGGGAGGCCCGGTTCGTGCTTCGCGATGGGAGGGAGGATGAGCATTGGGGCCTACTCGATCGGAGTGGACTGTCGGTGCAGGCCGACCTCGCCGTCTCCACGGCGAGACTCAAGAAGGTCCTGGAAAGGGTCGAGCTCACCCATCAGGCCGTGTCCGTCGACCTGCCGTGCATCACAGAGGTAAACTTTCCATGATCTTGGTCTTGTGTGAGACATCTTGGAGTTCAATAGTTGGTTCAGTGCACCTGCTCTTGTCTTACAGGACTTCGAGGCGACGTCAACTCGTAAGTCCCGGTTCCTCCGGGAGGAGCACGGTCGGCTGGAGCAAGAGAGGGAGGCGTCGGCAGGTTGACGAGCTCATTCGTGAGCTGGAGGCTGCCCGTCGTGAGTCCCAGGAGGTGGAGCGTCGCGCGGTCGAGCGGGCGATCGTTGCTGAACACAGGCTCGCCACGGTGCAAGCTCACTTGGTGGAGACCAAGCCGACGGTCAGGGAATGCCAGGTGGCTTTGGGGCCAGAGCAGATGGCTCGAGCGCATGCCGAGCAGAGGGCGCTATCATCAGAGCAGGAGGCCGCCGCGCCGAGGGCAACTACACGGGGTGGAGGAGTCGGTCGGTTGGCTGAGCAAGAGGGTGACCCAGCAAGAGTAGGTGCTTGCTATCAGTGAAAGCGTCCGCCTTGGTATGTGTCTTTTTAGGTCCTGGTTGTCATTTTTAGTCCTTCACCTAGCTCCTGACTCTATCGTTTGTACCCAGAGCTGGGTTAGGATATCAGCCTTCTGCGACGAGAGCTGGAGCAGTTGGAGGAGAGCCGCGCGGCAGCCGTCGCCGCCAAGGAGGGTAAGTTTCGCTGTCTTGAAAGTTTTAGTCGTGTTGCCTTTTATTTGACATGGTGTCTTGTGCAGCCTTGGAGTCGGACGTGAAGGCGACCCAAGTGGTGGTTGGTCGGAGCGCGAAGGCGCTAGCCCGGTCCCTACAGGAGTGCTCCATTAGTGAGGGAGAGCTCGACCAGCTCCAAAACGTGGCGCATGCGGTGATCGCTGATGTGCTTGGGCTAGGTTCGAGCACCAGGACGCCTGCCATCCAGCTCGCGGAGATTCCGGATGAGGTTTGGGCGCTCATCTCCGAGGGCGTGTTCCACGAGGCGTCGGGGGTGTTGACGTTTGTGGTGACCCACCACCCCAACCTGGACATCGTGGCCATCTGCGGAGGGTACGCCGACGGGTGGAGCGCGGACGAGATCCAAGCGCTGGGGGAGAGCTTGGTGCTACACGCGCAGGCGGTCGCCAAGCATACCACCACGTAGTGGGTGATGGAGGCTTGTCTCTCAGTGGAGGCCGCAGGCATGGGTCAAGAAGGCATCACCAATCCTGATGAAGCGGTGGAGACCGGGTCAGAGCAGAACGTCCACGCCAACCGCACTGCCAGCTGACGCAATCGGGGGGTAGAATTAGAATTCCACAGAAGTAGATAGTTCTTTGTATTATAACGAATTTTACGGGAACTGAGAGCCCCTGAATGAACAATTTAAGTTCTTAGTATTAATCGTGAAGGGGAGCTTGTCCCGCCTGTCCTCGTTTTTGCCCTTAAGTAATTCTATTTTTTGCCCTTTTCCTTTCAAACCTGCTCGTTGATTGTAGGCTGCAAGCTTTAGAACCCGTGCATGGCCCGCGAGGCTCAACTGCTCATAACCATAGGTCATGGTGGGGTTTGATCGGTCGAGAGGCTGAAGCATAAGTTACTTAGGATAGCTAGAGGAACGGGACACCCTTTCATTCGGGCGCAGCGCGTGATTGCACGAAAGTAAGGAGGGGGTGGTACCGCACCCCCGTGGAGGCTCCGAGCGACCCCAGCCGAGAGTGCTTGGGCTGGGGTACCATAGGAGTGAGTGTTGAATGGAAACGACGTAACTGCTCAATGTTCCAAGTGTTGGTGAGGATGTTGCCGTCATCGTCCTTCAAACGGTAGGCACCTGGTTGGATCACCTCGGCTACCGTGTACGATCCTTCCTATGGCGGAGAGAGCTTGTGTTTGTCCTTAGTCGATTGGGTCCTCCAGAGTACGAGGTCGCCGACCTGGAGGGTCCTCCCTTAGATTTTTCTCTCGTGGTACCTGCGGAGGGTTTGTTTGTAATGAGCAGAGCGAGTGATGGCCATCTCTCATGCCTCCTCGAGCATGTCGACCGCGTCCCGCTGAGCCTCTACGGCTCGGTCCAGGTCGAAGGCCTTTACCCTTGGAGCGCTGTAATCGAGGTCGGATGGCAACACAGCTTTGGCTTCGAACACCAAGAAGATGGGGTGAACCCTGTGGATCGGTTTGGGGTCGTTATTAGGCTCTAGAGGACCGCTGGGAGCGCTGTGACCCATCACTCGGCATGCTTTTTAAGCCGGTTGAAGATGCGAGGCTTGAGTCCTTGGAGGACCATGTCATTGGCCCGCTCGACCTGACCGTTGGTCCGCGGGTGCCCGACCGAGGCCCAGTCGATCCTAATGTGAAGCAGCCCCACATAAATATAGACTAAATATGATACAAATATCAGTCCCAGGAGGCTGATAACACATTTATTCAAAGAGATAGTTCATAAACTGTACAACTCCCGAGGGAGTGGGCGCGAAAGCCATGCCGAAATGATAAGTAAATAAACAACAGCAGCGAGCCAAGCTACTATCAAGAGACAGCACTCAGGACGACACGACACCGAGCGCGGGGACCGCGGCGAGCGCGCTCACGCTGGGGAGGTCGGGGTGCGGGCGCGGCGAGCGTGGTGTGCTGCAGCGGCTTCACGAGCGTAGCACGGGACGCTAGCATGCGACAGACACGGTGAGCACGCACGCGCTGGGGCCATGTCGCGGTGCGGGGAGCTGTGATAAGTAGGGGCGCGCTAGCGCAGGGCGCTGGTGTGGGCGAGGGCGAGCGCGTGCGCGAGGGGGTGCTGTGGGGCGCAGCAGAGGAGGGCAGGCGTGGGGTCAGGCGGGCTAGGCGTGCGCCAGGGGGTGCAGCGTTGGGTGCTTGGGAGACAGGTGCGGCTGGTGTGGGCTCAAGGGGCAGCGTGTAGGAGGCCAGGCGTAGCAGGAGCCAAATGCTGGAGGCTAGAAATGAAACCGGTGCTTGGCCAGGAAAAAGAACCATGCGTGCAGCTAGGAAAGAAGAAAGGAAAAAATAAAAAGGAAGGGAGAAAAGAAAATAAGGGAAATAAGGAAGAGAAGAAAAAGGGAGAAAAAGGAAGGGTAGGAAAATGAGAAGAAGGAAAGAGAGAGACCGCAGTGATTGCGGAAACGGTCACGAGCATGCACGGTGGTCTTCAATCTAGCACGTGGCGTGACTCACGGAGAGGAAAAAGGAACGGACGTCGGTCGTCTTCGGCGATGGGATGGCGAATTCGCCGGGAAGAGAAATTTTTGAGAGCTCAAACAGTAAAAAGATTTCGAAAACAATTTTAAGCACGTGATTTTGGTTGGTGAATTTTTCGGGCATCACATAATGCCATATCCATCACAGAAGTTCAGGAACTTTTTGTCAGTAAAGTTTGTTCCGTTGTGAGTGATGATGCAGTTAGGGACACCAGCCGATAAATGATGTCGAGGAAGAACTTGACCGCCTGTTGCGAGTGGATGTTTGTGATGGATTTCACCTTGATCCATTTGGTGAAATTGTCCACCGCTACAAGCAGGTGAGTGAAGCCACCCGGGGCCTTTTTGAGGGGCCCAACCATGTCGAGGCCCCAGACCGCGGATGGCTAGGTGATGGGGATGGTCTGGAGCTCCTGCGCGAGCAGGTGAGTTTGCCGAGCGTAGAACTGGCATCCCTCACACGTGTGGACAACCTCCTCTGCGTCTCGCAGCGCCGTGGGTGAGTAGAAACCTTGGCAAAAGGCTTTTCCGACCAGCGACCTTGGTGCCGCATGGTGTCCGCAGATTCCGGCGTGGACTTCGAGGAGAAGTCATTTCCCCTGGTCGATCAGGATGCACTTCATGAGTATTCCCGACGGACTCCATTTGTAAAGCTTGTAACCGATGGCGACGAACGTCTTGGCGTGTCGAGCGACTTGTCGCACTTCACTCCTTTCCGGTGGGAGGACCTCCTCAAGGATGTAGGCGAGCAGCGTCACTCTCCAATCGGCCGGGTCGAGTGCCATTATGTCGGTGCCACCAGGTCTGGTCGCCATGAAGGCGTAAGGGTCGGAGCCCCCGAGCGCCTGGTCTGGTCGACATGGAGGCGTAAGGGTCGGAGCCCCCGAGCGCCTGGTCGGGGTCAGGCCGCATCGGAGCATTGGAGCTGCTGAGCGCCCGATCGGGGTCAGGCTGTGTCCGGGTTGAATCCTCTCGGACCCGGGCAGATGGCTCGTAGAGGTCCTTTGCAAAGACCCCATCAGGAGGTGGACCCCATTTGGCTGCGAATTTTGCATGGAAGTCAGCGACAATGTTGTCCTTTCACGGGACATGATGCAGCTCAATCCCTCGAAACTTGTCTTCTAGCTTGCGCACCTCTTGGCAGTACGCCACCATGAAAAGGCTCTTATAGGAGGACTCCTTCATAACTTGATCGACTACTACTAGCTCCGAGTCGCCGCGGACATAAAGCCGCATTGCACTGAGCTCGATGGCGATACGCAACCCATTAATGAGGGCCTCGTATTCTACAACATTGTTCGAAGCCAAAAAAATGGACACGGATTGCGTAGCGGAGCTTGTTCCCATCTGAGGAGATCAGGACCACTCCAGCCCCCGAGTCGGGTGCCATGACCAACCCATCGAAGTACATCATCCCGTACTAGTGGGTGACATTTGGGGTCGGGATCTGGATCACCGTCCATTCAATGATGAAGTCGGCCAGAGCCTAAGACTTGATCGTGGTGCGGGGGACATACTTGATGTTGTGGCCCATGAGCTCGAGTGCCCACTTGGAGATCCATCCTACGGCGTTGTGGTTGCGGACGATGTCCCCTAGCACGTACGAGGTGACGACCGTGAGCTCGTGGTCGGTGGAGTAGTGCAAGAGCTTTCGGGTCACCATCAGTACGGCATACAGAAGCCTCGGGACCTAGGGTAGCAGACTTTAACATCGGTAAGTACCTCACTAATGAAGTACACCGGTCGCTGGACCTTTAGCGCGTGACCTGCCTCTTCCCTCTTGACGATGAGGGTGGCGCTGACCACATGGTTGCTTGCTGCGATGTTAAAGGAGGAGAGGTTCTTCCCGTTTGGGAGCGACGAGGATTAGGGATGAAGTCAATGATGCTTTGAGGCTATCCAAAGCCCGTTCTGCCTCCTCCGTCCAGACGAACGCATATGTCTTCTAGAGAAGCTTGTAGAGAGGCATCCCCCATTCGCCTAGTCGGGAGATGAATAGCCTTAGGGTGGCCAAGCAACCAGTGAGCCTTTGCATGCCTTTGACGTTGCGTATGGAGCCCATGTTGTTGATGGCCATGATTTTTTTGGGGTTGGGTTCAATGTCACGCTCGGACACGATGTATCCGAGCAGCTTCCCCTTCAGAACCCCGAAAACACATTTTTCGGGATTCAATTTGACGCTAAACCTTCAGAGGTTCGCGATTGTTGCAGCTAAGTTCGCGATCAGGTCACTTGCTTGAGCTGTTTTTACTACTATGCCGTCCACGTAGATAGAAATAGTTGGTTTCGGCCGCTCGACTTGGTCGGGTTGGTCGGGCGGATCGATCTGGTCGGCAAATCATCGCTGCAGGCACCGTTGATAGGTGGCGCCCATGTTC
The DNA here is from genome assembly GCF_000263155.2 of Setaria italica. NCBI lineage: Eukaryota > Viridiplantae > Streptophyta > Magnoliopsida > Poales > Poaceae > Setaria > Setaria italica. The sequence continues at coordinate 48,876,693 of NC_028458.1, read as the reverse complement.
TTCAAACCGAACAGCATGGTCACGTAACAGTACGAACCATACGGGGTGATGAAGGAGGTCGCGACCTGGTCAGTCTCTTTCATCTCAATCTGGTGGTAGCGTGAGTAGGCATCCAAAAAAGAGAGGATTTCGCATCCTGAGGTGAAGTCGACTATCTGATCTATACGCGGTAAAGGAAAATGATCCTTGGGACTCACCTTGTTAAGGCCAGTATAGTCAACACACATTCTCCATTTCCCATTCTTCTTTTTTACAAGAATAGGGTTAGCAAGCTAGTCAGAGTGGTACACCTCCTTGATGAAACTGATGAGTTTGGCGATTTCCTCACCTATGGCCCTGCACCTTTCGTCGACAAAATGACGCAGGTGTTGCTTGACGGCCTTTGAGCCTGGGGGCGATGTGTAGTGCGTGCTCGACGACCTTCCTCGATATGCCTGGCATATCAGAAGGCTTCCATGCGAAGACATCCCGATTTGCGCGCAGGAAGTCGACGAGCCGACCTTCCTATTTGGTTGGGAGCTGGGTCCCGATTCGCACCGTCTTGGTCGGGTCGTTGGGGTCGACCTCCACTGCCTTGGTTTCCTCGGTCAGATGGAATGCGCTCGTGGAGGTCGGCTCGTTGTAGTCGGGGACCGCCGGTGCCGCCGCGTTCCCGAGCTTTGGGAGCTCGACGGAGTGACGATGCCAGTGGCGAGCTCGTAGTGCTCGTGTTCACACGTGTAGGCGTGCGAGAAGGTGCTACCCACGGTGATGACATCGTTCAGACCCGGCATCTTCAGCTTGAGGTAGGTGTAGTTGGGGACTGCCATGAACTTGACCTAGCATGGTCGCCCCAGGATAGCGTGGTAGGACCCCGGAAACTCCACCACCTCGAAGGTCAGGACCTCCGTGCGAAAGTTGGCGCGGTCACCAAACGTGATGGACAGGTCGATCTGCCCGAGCGGGTATGCCAGCAGCCCCGGGATCACACCGTGGAAGGGTGAACTCACGGGGCGGAGCTCCGACTAGGAAATACCCATGGCGTCGTGGGTCTCGACGTACAAGATGTTGAGGCTATTGCCCCCGTCCATCAGCACCCTGGTGAGGCGCTTCTTGCCGATGATGGGGGTGACGACAAGCGGGTAGTGACCCAACCGGGGGATGTTGGGAGGATTGTCCCTCTGGTCAAATGTGATCGGGGAGTCCAACCGGTGAAGGAAAGAGGGGATGGCCAACTCGGCGATGCATAGCTCTCGATAGCGCACTTTGCGCTGGCTTTTGCTGTGGTCGGTGTCGGGCCTTCCGAAGATCATGAGGCATCCCTCGGGGTTGGGGAAACCATCTCCATCCTTGCCCACCGCGCCTCCCTTCCTAGCCGTGTCCTTCCACGGACTCTTCATGAGCTTGTCGAAGTGGTCGGGCTGGCCTTGTTTGGGTTGCTTGCCCAGGTGCTCGGTTGCAGCGACCAAGGTCGGGTTGGTCGATCGGCGCTGGTCCTTTTTGTTCTTCTTGCCCCTCTATCTGGAGGGGTCCTCGTCCTGGACTTCATGCTTGGCCTTGCCCTTGTCCCGACCAACGCTGAAGACCGCCCCGATCGCCTCCTCGCCGGAGGCGTGGTTCGTGGTGATGTCAAGCAGGTCGCGAGTGGTCCGGGGCTTCACGCAGCGGAGCTTGTGCACCAAGGACTTGCATGTCATCCCGGAGAGGAATGCGCTGACAACGTCCGCGTCGACGACATCAGGAAGGGAGTTGCACTGCCTCGAGAACCTGCGAATGCAATCCCGCAAGGACTCATTGGGCTCCTGCTTGCAACTCTTGAGGTTCCAGGAGTTCCCGGGATGGACGTACGTCCCCTGGAAGTTTCTGACGAAGACCTTCTTGAGGTTCGCCCAGTTGTGGATGCTATTGGGCGGAAGGAATTCAAGCCATACCCGAACAAACTCTCCTACATAGATCGGGAGGTACTGGATGATGAAGTAATCATCATCCGCTCCACTAACTCGGCAGGCAAGCCGGAAGTCTTTGAGCCATACACCGGGGTTCGTCTCCCCAGTGTACTTGGCGATGTTGGCAGGTGGTCGGAAGCACTATGGAAATGGTGCTTTTTGGATGCGGCGACCAAAAGCCCATAGTCCCGGGCCATGTGAGCTAGGGCTCCGATCGCCGTACCGATCGCTCAGTTGGCCGCCACGCCTAGGGTGCGTCTCCTCGTACTCCTCGGTGGGCCGGCTGGGGCCCACGCCGCCTGCGCTCGCCGCTACCCGGTGGACATCGGCGTCGTGCTGAGCCAGGCGTTGGGTGTTCATGACGCTGCGAGCGTCACAGTTCGGTTCGAGCCACTTGCAGACATGTGGTCGTCGTGGAGCAGGTTCCGGGTCGGGTTGCGGCGTGACCGCGATGCCCTGCCCCGCTCGAGGCGGCTGCTGTGGTGGGCGGACGGAGCGATTCGACTAGTGCGGTCCCAACACCCCGGTCGGGCAAGAGGCCGCATGCCGCTATTGCGGCACAGAGCTCTCCGCCTGCTAGACGGCGGTAGTCTCCTTCAGTGCTCGGACGTTCCGATGGATCGCTTGCTTCTGGGGTCGGCGGGCTCGGGGAGGCTGCGCAGTAGCATCGCCGCGATAGCGATGTTTTGGCCAGCCCAAGCTAACTGAGGGGGATCGTCTCCCCCGGCCAGGATGTTGCGCTGGACCTGACGGGTGCAACCTCGAGCACCGCTTGCTGGGTTGCGCGTGCGGCTCAGAGCACTGCGCTGGGCGTGCCGGCGCGGGTGGCTGCTAACTCTGCCGCCACTGTCGCAGCCCGTCGTCGTGCTCCTGTGCACGCGCTAGGTCCTCCGCATGATGGTCGGGGGAGGGGGGGGGGGTGAGTCTGCTAGGCCCCCACGTACCTCCGGTGGGTGTCCAGGAGCATCCACCATGGCGCACTCATGGGACAAGGGATGGCTAGGTGCCAAGTGGCCGATGCTGGAACCATCGCTCTCGAGCTGCCATCGTTCGGTGATGACAGGTACTGATACCTAAAGATTGACTTGGATCGATGTACGCATGCAGGTGTTGGTGGCAGTCGTCGCTGCTGATGCTGATTAGAGACTACTTTTGGTGCCAGGTTTCAAGGTGCAAACAAGTAAGTAAAGCAGAAATATAATGTACTCGCTCCTACGCGAGAGGGACACCGAAAACTAAACGAGCAGCCTTGAATTTCATGCAAAGTACTCGTGTTGACATTTACATTTAAGTCAATCTTGGATTACGATAATGCACACGTCAATCTAATGGAGGAATCAACTGTCGCTTCAATTTTACACCGTTCCACAGTAGTGAAAAGAAAAAAGGGCAGACAGAGACCGTGAACAACCAGGAGTTTCTCTCTTCTTGTTACTAAATATCGTATTTGTACCAGCTGCAAATGTGCAATGAATACGGGCAATCTCGGCTATATTCGTCACATAATCACATTCACTGTTAGCTAGGTTACCATGAGTCTTTGATGGAGGCTTGGAGTATCTAGTCAGAGCTAGCATTACCTGGCCTATATAAATCTACTTTTCATTTTGGCAACTATGTGCGCACATGAGGACCGAATCAACGGAATATGATGATACCAAATAAAGCTTATAAAACTTTGTGGCACGTAATAAAATTTTCGGAAGTATATATGATCAGCAAGTAGTTAAGCGCACAAATTGAAGAGGAAAGAGTTAAGCTTGCTCCAAACCCGAGCTAAAATGAGACCCAAACTTAGGGGGTGTTTGGATCTTTAGTCTGGACTAAAATTCATATCACATTGAATATTCAGAGACTAATTAGGAGGACTAAACATGAACTAATTATAAAACTAATTACACAGATGGAGGCTAATTCGCGAGACGGATCTATTAAGCCTAATTAATTCATCATTAGCACATGTTTAATAGATTTATCTTGCAAATTAGCCTTCATCTGTGCAATTGATTTTATAATTAGTCTATGTTTAATACTTCTAATTAGTATCTAAATATTCGATGTGACAGGAATTTAGGGGGTCTTAAGGAACCAAACACCCCCATTATCATGGTCATGGTTCCTATACCTGCTAGGACTGCGCTATCAATAGCTAGCGAAGCACCTGAAAGCCCGAAATCAGTCTCCAGAATGCTGCCCGCGGAACGAGAAACGATTGAACGAACTGGTTCCCACTTCCCCGGGAGCTGAAAGCCCGAGAGCACCCGATCGAGAAAAAGGGTGAACGACCTGCGATGCATGGTAGTAGACGGCTGGAGCGGTGGCTAGCTGCCTAGCATCCTCCTGCGCACCGCGGCACTGGTGCCCATACTACACTGTGCCCAGATGATAGCCACTTAGAAAAAGGGCACTGAATGAAAAACAGCTGCACGGGCAGTAGTACGTGCAACAATCCAATTCGACATGCAGACCACACACGTGTGGGGCAGCACGACGTACACATGATTCACGATTCCATGCAAGACAGCAAGCGGATAGAGTGTGGCAGGCCCTGCCAGCTATCGCCCCGACGTGGTTGTGATTGCATTGCATGGTCCGACTGAAAGCTTCGCTGCACCTCAGCTGTTTGCCTGTTTCAGAGTTTTGGCTTGGTCTGCCAGCTGCTCCAATTTCTTACTTTTTTGAAACGAACAGACACGCGAGACAGATACCTACACCATGATTGCATATATGGTTCTATAGTTTTTATACACATAGTAGTATAATAAAGTAAGAATAGAATGGAATATGAATACTTAGAAAAAAGTACAACTACAGGTATGGTGCCATTACTTAATCGTTAACCTGCATCGATCGACGTAGCTCCTAGCTTCTGGAATGGTAAACGAAATCCGTTCGTCGTAGATGTTGTTTTCGGTACCTGCTGGTTTGGAAGATTTCAACTCCGCATAAGTAGGGGTAGGCGGGTAGCAGGGTAAGCAGCAATGTACAGTACCAAATGAGTACTTGGGACGCTGAAACTTCAAATAGGTGGTCTTTAGTTTCACGCGTGTACTGGTGTTGGAACTTGGAAGTCACATTGCACGCACCTGCTTAACAATATGCCTTGTCCGGCCCGTGATCTTGGACGATACTGTACGCGTCAGTGACGTCATCCTGGTGGAGAAATGGGCCTATCGTCTCGGTTCTGTTCCAAGGCATGGCATGGAAAAGAAAACGAGCAATCAGAGAGCCGGAAACGACGAGGTGGTAGTGTATCCTTGTTCTTAGATATTGTAGCACTTATGCCAGCTGTAGATATGTGCAATGAATACGACCGAACTCGCCTGTATTATATTGCCCATCATCAATTTTGAGAGTGTAAAGTGTAAACAAGTAGAGTTGGAGCAGCTAATTGGAGCACACCAGGTGTATTATTGAGATTTTTCTAAAACGTTTTATTTTGAAATTGGAGGTTCTTTTACAACCTCCACCGCCCCATGTCAATCTATGAGACGCTAGAAAAAAATGTTAAACTTCTGACAGATAATAGAAATATCCGTCCATCAATTCAGAGGACTCTAATCACCATTGAAAATAATAGTCACTTGATCCAATATAATCTAAAGAAACATCCTAAATCTATATCTAAATTCTTCATGTATATCATAAATTAAAAAAGAAAAATTCCTCAGATGTCCCTAAACCTTAAATCATTCCACTTTCAGTGACTAGGGTCCTACGTGTCTATGACACACCGATAGCACATGAGAGATTATGAGTTTTCCTGGTGGCCTATAAAGAAATTCCCCTAAAAATAGCCTAAAATAACTCCCTAATCTTCATCTAAGTTACTCACCTATGCAACAATAAAAAGTAATCTAAAATGACCCTTAAATTTGCATATGAATTACCCACATCTAGCGTTATTAAAAACAATAACCAACCCTAAATCTGCATCTACCATTACAAAAATATATCCTAAATACCATCTTTAAGTATACAAACATAACGCGTGTCACCATGTATACATGTATGCAGGATGTGATAAGAATAAAGATTTTGATATTATACTAATTTTGATGTTAAACACATAGCCCAAACTAAGAATTTAACTAAATATATTTCAAACATATATGGATGTGAGATGCAAGTTAAAGGAACTATGAATATGGATGGCAAAGTCTATAAAGTAATTGCTAACTAATTCTATACGTACCATTGTGCTAGAATATTTAACAAATTAGAGACAACAATTTTGATTATTAGCTAGGACCTTAACTTTTTTATTAGTTTCTAGATATATGTCTCTCATAATTACTAGTTCGTGCATTCAGGGGTTGATGGACTAGTGAAATACTGTAACTCAGGCCGCTGCATGTGACTGATCGTTGAGTGTTCCTTCTTATACAACATTTTACATAATTGAATTAGGGGTCTGTACACCGGTAGAAAACTGTGTATTAGTTCCAGTTGGAAGGGTGCAAATATCTCGAAAAACCATCCGGGATAAAGCAATCGAGACAAAAGGGGTGTCTTTTATCCCGGGTCCCTCATGCCACGTCAGGCGCGGTACAGACCTCCTTTTATCCTGGTTAGTAATACCAATCGGGATAAATGGTTTTGCAAAAAAAATTAAAAATAAATAAATTCCCGGGGGTCCCAGGAAGGCCTCCCCAGGGATAAATGATTTTCACGTGTAGTTTCCTTGCCATCCCACCTACACACCACATCTAACTATATGGGGGATCCAATCCTTTTATACTAATTCGTGGGGACCCTTTTATCCCGGTTGGAAACACCAACCGGGATAAAAGACCCCCCTTATATCCCGGTTGGTATTACAAACCGGGATAAAAGGGTCCGAAGGATTTAGTCTACACGTGGGGACCCTTTTATCCCGGTTGGTGTTTCCAACCGGTTCTTTTTCAACCACCCGTAAGGGACCGTTTTATCCCGGTTGGAGTTTCCAACCGGGATAAAAGACCCCATTTTATCCCGGTTGGTGTCGTAAGCTTTAGTCCCAGGTGGTAACACCAACCGAGATTAAAAGGGTGACCTTTAGTCTCGGTTATTCTTACCACCCGGGACAGAAGGGTCCCCCACGGGTAGTTGATTTTTTCACTCGGGACTAAAGCGTCCGCCACGGGTGGCTGATTTTTGAACCGGGACAAAAGGTGACTTTTAGTTCCGGTTGCAAATAACAACCGGGAGTAAAGCTCCGCACACCCCCTTTTGTATCGGGCCTACTTTAAACTGGGATTAAAAGGAGGCGCATCGAAAGTCAATTCTCTACTAGTGGTAGAAAAAAATGAAAAATAAACTAATTAGGCGATGTAGACATGAGGCACGATGAAATGCTAAAAAGCATAGCTGATTCTGTGGCACAAAAGTTTTGCTCATATCATGGTTCCTACTACCTCCTTGCACTTCCTAGGACTGCGGCAAGTAGATTAACGCAGCTTGAAGCCCGAAACCGGAATCCCGAGATGCTGCCCACAGAACGAGATACCAATCGGTTATTGTTCTCTGCACCTCGGATGATTTATGAAAATGACAGTCCAATTCACAAAAGGTGGGCACAAAAGTGGGAAGCGTCAGTGCGAGGGGAGACGAAATTCCAAACTCGGCGTTTCTTCTTCCAGAGATATCGGGAATCCTGACGACATCACATCATCACAAATTTTAGGTTGGCAGTGTCGAAAGCAACCCCTGATGCTCGCCGGCCCTTGGGTTCGGGAGGAACAATCCTCTGAATCTATATCGATCCTTTGTGTCAATCGGAAAGCTCAGGAACAACCTATTAAACTTCTGTGTTGTCAAGTTCATTTTCTTTGGGTTTCACTCTTGTTAAACTTTGGGCTTCTGTAAGTTTTGTTTGGCTTTCATTCTAAACAAGAACGTGTATACTTTTCAGAAGAAATGTAATTTGAGAAGCGCCGTTGGTGAACAGGAACTGCCAGCTCCTGAATTCTGAAATCCATGGGGGATGAACCCCACACTTTCACGTGAGTAGGTAGGTAGTTTACTCGCTTAAATTTTGCCCGGTTTTAGAATTTCTGGTCAAATTAAATTACGCAGAAGAGACACCCAGCGTCTGTGTCCGTTTGAAGTCCAAGTGATCAAGTGGACGTAAAAAGATAAATAAGTTTGCTATAAAAACAAGAAAAAAGAACAGAGGGGAAGAGAACTCGAACCCTCCAGCTCAAGCAGCTTTCATTCATCCACAATTTACCATCATTTCCATCAGACCGTAACGGATCATCACAACAGCAGCAGTAGTAATGGCAGTACACACCATAGTCCATGACTTGACTTATCGGACTAACACTACTAATCCAGCACACACACGCTAAGCAATGCAACTGCCAACTGGTAACGGAACCTCACAACTCGGAGCAGTTCAGCTCAGCCCATACGCATTCGTCTTCACCGATTAACTGGCTTCGACGTCACCGACTAGAGAAGTTGCAGATTATTTATGGACTAATATTAGTAGTATATGTAATTATGGAGGGGCGGCCGATCTTGCTGTCTCTGTTGTCGATCGATCAGATGGCGAGGACGAGGCCCGGCAGCGACTTGTGCGCGCGGTCGGCGCGGCGGCTCTGCCACAGGCACTTGGGGCCTGCGGACGAGGAGGCGGAAGAGGGGGAGGAGGAGGAGGAAGACGCGGCGTCCTGCTTGGGAGGAGCAGCTGCAATGGCGGCGGCGTTCTTGGCGGAGGCGGCGCCGGAGAGGAGGGTGACGGTGAGGTCGGTGTTGAAGTACTCCCTGAGCTGGGTGATCACCCCATCGGGCCCGACGGTCCAGGCGTGCACCCAGTAGAGCTGGCGCGTCTCGTCTGCGCCCTCGGCGATGACGGTGGAGCCGAAGGCGTCGACGGAGCGCGGGGTGAAGGCGAAGCCGCCGTTCCCTTTCTCGGCGCCGGTGAGGAGGCGCATCATGTGCTGGCGCGCGGGGGGGCCATGGAACCACCACTCGAGGTCGGCCGCCAGCAGCTCCTGCGCCCGTCGCGCGTCGCGAGCGTTGAGCGCCTCGTAGAGGCGCAGCACCAGGAAGCGGTTGCGCTGCTCCTCCGACTCCTCCACCACGAGGGCGGCCAGCTCCGCCGCCTCCTGCGGGCGCGGCGAGGCCGCTCCCTGACCCTGGTGGTGGGTAGCCAGCTCCAGACGCGAGCCCCGCGCAGGCTCCTCGATCGACCCCTTCGCTGGGGAACGGGGGAGGCCGCCCTGCCCTGCAACGGAAAAGCAGTACTCGAAGCAGAGAGATGGAAACGAAACGAAACGAAACGAGGACACGAGGCCGGTGGACTGGTGGTGGTGGGAGGTTGGCGAGGCGCGAGCGGGTGGTTTATATAGAGCGCCGCGGCTAAGCGTTAGATTAGCAACTAGGTCCTGCGTTTCGCACAAGATACTTAGCGTGTTTGGGACTCCTCTGCTCCAAGTTTTGTAGCACCGCTCTAAAACCATCTCGTCACTCCACCAATACCAACTTCGGAAAAAAGTTGGATCCAGAGGTCAACTCCAAGATTTTTCTGGAACTTCTCAAGGATGCTTAAAAAACATAAATTTCATATCTTCTCTTAGAATTGGGTGAAAATTACCCACCAATACCACTATTTATGCGTACCGGTTCGAGATAATAATAGATCAACAACCCACGATTGTTCATCGCCGCCGCCAGCCGCCCCCTCCCCTTCCCTCTCGGCGACTAATCTGTTATGCCGCCGCCGCCTCCTCCCCTCCCTCCGGCGCCCTAAGAACCGGCGGCATTGCCGGCCCCGGTGAGGTCCGCGCCGCCACCGCGGACCTTCGCGAACCCCTCGTCGTGCCACCATGCATCCGTTACTCGCTCTCAATCGAATTTACGCTTCAATTCGCCGCCTTCTGACACCCTTGCGCGCCGCCGTTTACATCCCTACCCTGTCGCTCGTTGGGAGTTGAGATGCTTCCCAAGGCCTCCGCGTCGAGAGCACGTAGCTCCAGCCTCCAGAGACGGGAGAAACGGCGAGGCGGCGCTCGCGGAATTTGTTTGTCGCGCGGCTTCCTTTGCTCGTCATTGTGAAGCCCAAACTGATTTATCCTGATCACCACAGATCACTTACTGCAATTGTTTCTCATGCTGCATCCTTGGATCATAAGCTCGTATAGTATTTCGCTGGATACTTGGATAGTTGGATGAGATGCTAACCCGGTTCAGTTACAGCTTCTTGTGTTCTGGGCTCCTTTGGCAGGGCTCCTCGCGAGGGGCTCCTCGTGCGGAGCCGGAGCCGGAGCCGCGGAGCCACTTTTTTGGGCTCCTCCATGCAGGCCTAAAACGGCTCCGGCTCCTCCCAAATGTGCCAAAAAATGGCTCCGCGGTCAATGCCGTTTGGTGCGGCTCCGGCTCCTCCGTGCTTCGGTAAGCGCACGGAGCCGGAGCCGGAGCCCTGCCAAACTGGCCCTGAACTCGCAGAGTTACTGGCTGGCACGGAAGCATGAGGTCAGACTTCGGACTTTTAGAGGTTCAACAATCAGCAGAAGTTCCTCAAATGTTCAGTACCAAGTATTACTGAGCCTATGTGAAGGCAGAGAGACAATGTGACATCATATAATTCCAGTTTTCAAATGCAAATACCATGACTTCTTTTGGGTGCACATGTCAGTTTCAATACTGAGCTCGTAAAAATAAAGTTTCAGTACTGAGTTACTAATGTTCAGAAGATGGGTGAAAATGCGGGTGATTAGCCCATCCATGCTACTGTAGCATTGTAGCTCGTGAAAAAAACATCAACCCCAGCCAAGGGTAAGAGAGACTATTTCCACCAATTCCTATAATTTCTGAAGCTGGAGGTTACACCATTAGCCTAATAGGTTTATAGCTCACTATTTTCATGAAGTTGGTGAAATGGAGCTAAAAAAGTGAAGTGGGTGGAGTGAAGTTGGTTTTTAGAGCGGTCACGCCCTTAGATACTGGACTTGGTATCTCTGTCCCTGTCATCTTTGACCGTAGCTGTCACGGACCAGATTTCAGAGGGGGCTAACAGCGAAAACGCGAGATCACAAAATGATACAAGGATGTTGGGACTAGCGCCAGAGGACGTGTCATGTTGGAGCAATGCATGCTCATGGCTTTTGGGCTCCAGTGACCCTTGTTTACTCGCATCTGACTGACTCGTGTTCGGTCCAATCGGAGGAGGATCAGATCGACTGACACAGCTGGTTTCCAAGGGAAAATCAGAAAACGCGCAGGCTCCGCTCTAGAGCCAGGGATTTCGGGGGCAAAAAGCAGAGTACGAGAACTGAAGGGCACTCCTCCAAATGAAACGGGCCCGTTTATTGTCGTCATCGCCAGATCACGCGGCAGCAGCTCGTGACTCGTGAGGCGCAGCGACAGCGAGACAAGGGCACGCACGACGTCCCGGGGGCGTGTCCTTCGGGGAAGGCGCATCTCGGCCTCGGCCCCCCGCGGGTTCCCTGGCCCTGTGTGCCCGGTGGCAGCGGATGAGAGCGCCCAGGCCGAGCAGAGCCGCCGCGTCAGCTCCTCAGCGGGCGTCGTCCAGCTCATCAAGAGGCGTGCGCCCCCCGTGCCACGGCGACTCGCAACTTGCTCTCGCTTTCCTCGCCGGCGATCGCATGCAAAAGCCTGTGGGCTGTGGCACGCGACGTGGGCTTTGTCACGGCTTTGTCTCCGTCTGGGGGCGTGGCGATCGGGGGAGGCGCCTCCGTGCCGTGCCCCCATGTCATTGTGCGTTACCGGCCGAGAGGCGCACTCGCCACCGCCGGCGCACACATGCCACCAAAAGAATCATATCTGCTTGCATTCGCGACATCGTTTTCGATACATCGGTTGGTTGGTGCGTAAACACGCTCCTGCGACAGCAAAAATTTCTTTTCTTTAGTCCGCCGTGGACTCAATTAGCCGCGGATATCGGTGTCGTAGTTACGTTGTATATGTCAATCACAGATCAAACTACTCCTTGCCTGATCCTGATCGACGAGCACTACAGAGTCAGATCACATATATCCCTCTGCTGAAACAAAAATAGATCAAGGCCATGATTCCACCTACGAGTAATCCTATTCCCCACCCATGTCGCGAGTGCAGACAAAACGTCGATGTCTCGCAGCTAGCGCCTGTTGCTTGTTGCTTGTAGTACGCGAACAACACCGATGAGCTACAACTCCAAGTAGTGAAACTGTAAAACTGGAGGCGCACGCGCGCACGCACATGCAACGCGTCGGCTGCAGCCAGGCCTAGCTAAGCGCGTGTTATCTTTTCTGCTGGTTGACAACGCATCGGGCAGATACTTTGGCTACTTGCCACAAACAAAATTAAGTAGGTCAGCTGATGAGCAGCTCATGTTCCCCTCGTCAAAAGCCAGGTTACCCATTTGCCCGCCAGTACCGAGGTCGGAAAAGCAGCCAGAAAGTAATTAGGCCGATCCGCGATGCTGTCAGCTCACTGAGATCTTTGATTAGATTTATCCGTTGATTTGCACCCGTCGCTCTCAGCAGTTAGGCCGAGGCGAAGCTTTGAGATGAGTCGCGGGTGCAGGTGCCCCGCCCCATAGGGGCCTCCATTAGCCAGGGTCACCGAGGCGTGATGGCCTCCTCCGACTCCGATCCTGCCCGTTGCTAGACGTGGCCGCGGCCACTCCGTTTCCCGGAATCGGCGGCCCAGTCACCGAGCATGTCATCCTGGCGGTGATGAGCGGTGATCGATCGAAAAGGCGTCCGGGTTTATCTTGGTCTGCGACGCCACCGCAACCCCAGCCACCAACTACCACTACCAGCCCACCACCACCACCAGTCCACCACATCCATCTCGTTTGCTGCATCTGAGATCTGACCATTCGTCTTGTACTAGCTCCACCAGCCAACAAGGGTAAGGTCGTCTATGCGCTCCATCCGGTTAGAAAAAGGCGACCCTGCTGTCATTTAGAAGAGTTCTTCGCCGGTGGACATTGTATCTGCCGAATTGACAGCTTGCCGGCAATTGCGTCCTGGCGTGGCGATGATCTTTGTTCAGGTTGTCAGTGACGTTGGTGTTCAGCGGGACATCAGATTTAGCCACCGTCCATTTGACTATGTCCTGGCAGTTGGAGACTTTTTAGGTGCCTATTTTTTCTTCTATTTAAGAGCATCAGCAGACTTGTTGAATACTCCACAAATATAAGCATTTCTGGAGTAGTATTTAGTTGCAGTATTTACTTTGCTAAAGGAAAAGATAACTAGGAGGGTGGGTTATGGTCTTATGGAAGGGTTTTGGCATGAAAGGTTTGCGCCAGTCATGTTCGACGCAAGGGTAGCCCATGCCCAGCCTACCTTGCCGTGACCGTGTGAATCCTTCGGCTAGGCCTTAACAGAGATACCAGCCCAGGCCCAGCTTACTCTGGCCGTCACAGTTAGGCCGATGTCCCAAGTTTTTAGTTCACTTTTATGTCCGCACTTGCCTTGCTTACGGCCCATAGCCCATCCGCCACCGGTAATTGTGTGGCCTGTCCTGCCTGATACGCTGTGTCCAGTGGCGCCATGTTTCAGATAATGATCTGATGATTCCAGGTGGTGGTCATAGCTGATCGCACAATTTTCCGAAAATTACCCTCATCTTTTCTTCACACAAACAAATCCGTATATATCATACAGTCGTACAACACAGAGCAGCTCGACGAATTTCTTTACACTAGCACACAACTACACACATGTGTGTGTAGTTTCTGAACACGAGGTAGGAGAAGTAGACGCCTACAGTCCTACTACTACTACTCTTCTCGGTCCATTTGTATCAGGGGAGGCGCCGGCGGCCTCATGGGGTGGTACGTGGCAGACCTCTCCATGGCGGCGACGGCTGCCATCTCCACCCCGAGCGGGCTCGTCACCCCTCCGCCACCGTTCACCGCGTTGTCGAGCTTGGGCGGGCACGACATGCTCCGGATGTGCGTCGTGGTGGACGCCTCCCGCGGCAGCGGCACGAGCACGGGGCGCCCTTCCCCGTTGCGCGCGCCCATGACGGCCACGAACCGGTCGTCCTCCACGTCGTAGAAGTTGGCCGTCCGCACCTCCTGCGCCAGCGCGCAGCTCCAGCAGAAGAGCCACCTGGCGCAGTCGCCCACCGCCGCGCTGCCGCACCACCACCATGAACGCCCTCCCGGGAGCTTGTAGCGCTTCCGCATCTGGGACCGCCAGAAGCCGCCGTAGAGGAAGCCGCAGAGGCCCAGGAGCACGCCCACGGCCACCACCGTGTCGCGGATGTCATCGTCGTGGATGTTCAGCGCCGTCACGCTGAAGATGAGGAACGGCGCCACGAACAGGAGGATGAAGGTGAAGGCGTGCACGTACATGTTGCCGAACCCGAGGCGCTCCATGTTCCACCCGAACACGCAGAACGTGCACGTCGCCGACAGCGCGCACACCGTCCCGTCGTCGCAGCAGTCGAACAGCCCGCCGCTCCACTCCGGGCTGCTCACCACCACGCGCCGGTTGTACACCTTGATCTCCACGTCCTGGCCGCCAACGCCGTCGTTCTCGGTCCGGTCACCCTGCTCCCGAGCCGCTTCGGACGACGACGACGACTCCGTGTCGGGCTCGTCGGCCTTCTTCCGTCCCAGCGGGCTGTACGCCGTGTAGAGCCCGGCGACGACCGGGCACCCCGTGCCGAGGCCGTAGCCGATGTTGAGCGCCCAGTCCGGGCGTTCCTTGCGCGCGTAGCTCCAGAACAGGGCGCAGCAGTAGTACTGGGCGAAGCAGGTGACGTGCAGCAGGAGCACCACGACGAGCATGTGCGCGCGGTCGTGCGGGCGCGCGGCGCCGTCCTTGCAGTACACCTTCCGGGCCTCCTCGCGGTCGCCGCCGGGGCCGGGGCGCCACCTGAGGAGCAGCACCAGGTGGTGGAAGATCTTGGGGTGCTGGTACAGGCACATGATGGTGAAGAGCGCGTTCAGGATCTGGTTGATCACCTCCGTCCACTTCTTGCGCCGCTCGTCGTCGGGGATGGCCTCGTCGAGCATGCCGGTCATGAGCATGAACAGCAGCAGCAGACCGGCGGCGACGAACGCAAGCCAAATGATCATCGCGAAGTTCTCGGGCTTCTTGCACCAGCTCACCGCGTAGCTCCACAGCTTGCCCCACTTGATCTTCCGCACGAACGGCACGCGGAACCGCCTCCGCCGGCGGCCGCCGCTGTCGCTGTCCTCGGGGTCTGTTCCCCCCGGCGACGCCTGGTGGCCCCTGCGGCGGAGGCGGCCGACGAAGGTGGAGCTGAGGAACCAGTCCTTGGACGGGTGGGCGCGGAGGAAGTCAAGGAACCGCCGCTTGCGCCGGCTCTTGCTGAGCGCGCCCCGCTCCACGGACGGGATGTAGATGTCGATGGGGATGAAGTCCATCAGCCGCATTGTCCCCGACGGCTCGCCGGCGACCTCGATGATCTCGTGCCCGTCGTCGAAGCTGCAATTCGTGTTCGGAGACATCTCCGACGAACTCCGATCCCCTGCCAGATAGTAGCAGCACCTGAACGAGACTTCAGAACATGATGTCGTATATGGTATCTGCAACGGCAACGAGTCATTCAGATACAACTGGACTAAGTACCAGAATTTTTTTCAACACAGAGCAGCAGCACAACCAAAATGACCAAGTCACTGACTTTCCGCCGGGACTGACTGACCGTTTCTCTGACTTCCTTTTCTGCTCTTCCAAAGAAAAGAAGCTCATGACTGTATTAACGATGTTTCAGAAGCTGGGCCACAGGGTCAAATTCAAACATGGTTGGCCTACTGTCTACCACTGGTCGGCGACGTGTAAAAATCTTTATGACTGCAAGGACCGTAACTAGACACCATCACCTCCGTGGCATGATCTTGATA
Organism: Setaria italica; assembly: GCF_000263155.2. Lineage (NCBI taxonomy): Eukaryota > Viridiplantae > Streptophyta > Magnoliopsida > Poales > Poaceae > Setaria > Setaria italica. The sequence continues at coordinate 48,860,946 of NC_028458.1, read as the reverse complement.
GGAATGTACTACAATTCCATTTACTATGATGGTACAAAGTTTGCTATAGTTCGGTAAAACGGAATTGCAATCTTCAATGCTGCATTGGACCACGGTGAACCGTGGCACACAGAACATGGTGACAACTGCAATGGCCTGAAGCTCTGAACTCTGTCTGAAGGTACAAGGGGAGAACCTAGCTGATGCATCAAGAAGCATCCATGACACTTGTATCCCTGGCCCTTCCCTAGGTGCAATGGCCACAAGACGCATCACTTGCCAAAGCTACCTTTTTTTATAAATTTTATTTCTCACCCTTTTCAGTTGAACTGAAGCATTACGTGAAAGCAACTTTGGTCTGCTCCAAAGAAGGCATAGAATAAGTAACGAGTGATAAAAAAAGTTAAACGATTTGGTGTCATCCATGTTACGTAGCTAATGTCACCATATGCACGGATCTCTCTGCCGGTGCGGGGCGGCCGAATGAATCTACTATTGTTTGGCCAGGATTGCAATGGGGGCATCGATGTCGGTATCGGTACGGTGGTGAGCTAAAAATTCTGTGGAAAGAAGGCAAAGAACGAGGGAGGTAAAGAACGTGGAAAGAAGGAGAGAAAGCTGAACACTACAGCGAAGGCACGTCGCTCTGCTGAGAGCTGGAAATCTCACGCTACTACGGGGATGGATCATGGATGGCCACTATGGTACTCAAAAAATGCGGAGCATGAATTTGTTGTGAATGATTGAATCGACTTGACAAGGTTAGCTTATAAACTAGCTGGATTTGCTTGGTCCACAGCTCAAAGCCTCAAATCATGGTACAAACAAACGGTTTCAAACTCAGGAACGCTGCCTCACCAGCTAAGCATAGCTTCAGAGTTGGAACTGAATGAAAAACGAAGCGGGCAGAGTATTAGCACACACCTGAGCTCAACGCCTCCCTACGAGTATCCGCAGCACCATGTCCCGAAGTCGCACGCAGGAACTTTCCCTTGTACCGCAGTTCTTCACAGCTGAATCAAAACAGAGTCGTCTTGGCTCTGGAGTCTTGGCAAAACCACCGCCCTCCGCGACCTCTGAACCGCGGCTTATACGTAGGGATCGGGTCCCGGAGCGAGATCGACGCGACTGCTCCCGTGCCTCGGCGGTCGCGGTATGAGCTCCGGTTCTTGGCCGCAAGGGAAGTCTCTCTTCCTGTTCAGAGGGGGAGCTGTCGTCTGTCGAGTAGAAGGACCGAAGTAGAGAGCTCCGCGTGTCCGGGGGAAGGGAGTCAGCATTGGCGGGTGGGGCAGGGTGGAAAAGAAAAGGAGAGGCTCGCCCCCACTGATTTCGCGGTTTACTTGTGTAACAGGGGGCCTCGATCTTCCCTGGTCCTTTGATCCTACATTCCTACGGTGCAGTGGAGAGCAGATTGAGTGTTAGACACGGTTGGATTTGGTTACGCAAAAATCATCTTTTTTAATAATTTATTTGAAGGAAAGCTGCAAGTTACTAGTTTTTTTTCCAACTAAATTCCAGAACTAGCAGCCTGTCAGCACAAACTAAGCCCTTGTTTACTTCACCCCCAACTCCTAACTTTGGCACTATGAAAAAGAAGATTCCCCATCACATCAAACTTGCGGTACATGCATGGAGTACTAAATGTAGATGAAATTAAAAACTAATTGCACAGTTTTGTTGTACTTTGCGAGACGAATCTTTTGAGCTTAATTAGTCAATGTTTGGACAATAATTCACAAATACAAACGAAACGCTACAGTGTGCTACAGTGCCAGCACCTCCCAATTTGGCCAACTAAACAAGACCTAATGCTATGCATGCTTCGGTGGGATCATGGGAGGCAAGGTGATGCTGATGCATGTGCATGCGGATGCACATAGGCATGCGGTTAATTAATCTGTGTATTCAAGAGAGAGAGAAAAAAGAAAAATTAGCTTTGGTTACATGCATGTTTAATCTTTTATACTATTATAATATCTTTTCGGATTTTTAACTAAACTCTTGCATATGGGCAGATTTTTCACCGAATTTATTTTCAAATATGTCAGTATATTTTCCCTTTTTTATATAGTAATGGTGGTCAAATAGCACCTTTGGCGATGGTACTGATGTCAAAACGACATTCATTTGTGACTGGGGAGAGTACTGAATATGCATGAAAGTAGATGGAGAAGAGAGGGCACTGCTCTTATGGACGCGCAAAGACAAAGAAAGGTATCTTCATTCCAAATCTTGATAGGAATATTACGATCTAAAACCTCTTCGTCAGACGCAGTGATGCGACGCAGCTGTGTCCCAATCGCACTCCAAGCCGGGGCGCTCTGCCGCCGAAAGCCTGAAGCTGACCACCGTGCACTGGTCGCTGTCCGTTGCGGCGTTGTGGAGGAGTAGCGGCATGGCGCGCGCGGCAAATTGCTGCGCGTCACGGCTCGGCTAGTGGGCAAAAACGGCAATGGGGCGGTGGACGAAAGCGTCCACTATTTTCGTGGGGCCACATCGCCGTGGATTGGATTTTACATGCGCATTTGCGCAAGCAATGGTTTGCTGCAACCAGCAAGCAAGCAACATTGGCAGTGTCACTTCGGCGGAGTGCGGACGTGGGCCGCGTCGCGTTTGAGGCGCGCGCTACCTCGCCATCGCGTCCCAATCGAGCTCGGATGCCAATCATGCCATGGCTCCCTTTGGCAGGTTCGCCTTTGTTTTCCTTTGCTTCCCTTTTGCCAGTTTCTCCGGCTTTCAGCCTTTAATTTGCAGCCCGCAAGCAGCAGGATGCACACCCACAGGCGTTTAAAGCGATGCAGTTCCAGCCGGAACAGTTGTTGTTGCGCGGTGAGATCTGAGCTCTGAGCTCCCATGTTTTTCTGCGGGGAAGTGCCCCAGTTGGCTCGCTCCTACCTCGAGAGCCAGAGACGACGACCCCAGAACGGAAGTCAGCCACAACGCCCCACCATTTGACTATTTCATATTCCAGAAACGCAGATCAGGAGTCAGGCAGGAGTAGTACGCCCAGTCGCCCACACAGCTTGACCAAAACAAGCCAACAAGGGCGGGCACCTGCGCTATGTACTGCCGCACCCGCGCGCACTGCGCCTGCCCGTCTAGAAGCCGCCGCTGCTTTTTTTTGTCAAAGCGTTGGACCCCGAATCCTGATTGGATCGGCGCACCGTGGAGGGTGCGAACTGCGAACGAACCCTCCCTGCGTCTGTGGCTGAGACTTCCAGCGTCGCGCGCGCCACCTCTGAATTTCTGGCGCCCGCCGGCCGCCGGCTGCCCTGCTTCTTATATTCTGCCCACACCGATTGACCGCTCCAGGCTTTCACTTGAGCACCATACCGCTGCTGCCGCCTGCCAGCGCCTGCCCAAGTAATGACCCCGAATCCCCGATGACTTTTGTGGTTTCCTCCTGCCGCCTTGCTTACGTGATGGACGGTACCATGCGCTAATAAGTTTGTAATCGCGCGTCACGGACACATGGCCTTGTTAAACTGTATAGTACTTTATTACTGTTGTGTTACAATTCTTTTTTTTTTGAGCCACTATGTGCAGGGGTTCGTAATGTTTTAAGCCAAACTATACTTTCAAGTAACTATCTATAAATTACTATTTTCATATTGATACAACAACCGTTCCATTAATATCTTCTGGACATAATAAAAAATAAAAATACAGGGAAATGTACAAACAAAGATTAAAAGAAAAATCTCAAACCGTTGGGAGCTTTAGTTAGTTTGTGAGGATGGGCATACATGGGCCTATCGTCGTTCCCCGTCCCTCCACATCTTTGGAAACTGAGAGGCCGTATTTAGGGCCCGACAAGGCCCAGGCGTGAGATCACACACCAGAGTGTCTGTACAGCCGACTTGGTGCGCCCTGTGTACCGGAACGTAGAGCTGACAGCCGACCGATCTAGGCTGCGTTTGGTTTCGTTGCTTATTTTCAGGGACTAGACAGTGATTAAAGTTTAATTTCTTTTTAGTAATTAAAGGATATTAAATGAGTTGTACAATGACCAACTAGCTCTTGATTGCCTCTACCTTTTTCCTTCTCCCGCTCCATGGCCGAGCTGCCTCCTCCTCCTCCTCCTCGCTGGCGGCGCCGGCCTCCGCATTGCGCGGTCCCCCTCCTCCTCCTCCCACGCCGCCGCCGCATGCTATGCCTGGGATGACATATCCTGCGACGCCGGCGGCCGCATCGCGTTCCTGCGCCTCCCCGCGCACGGCCTCATGGGGTCCCGGCGGACTGGGAGCGGCGGGGGCCAGGGAGGACGGCACCGGCAGGTGGCGGGGCGAGGGCCGGGGAGGGCGGGGGCCGGCGGGGCAGCAAGGCGGGTGGGGTGAGGGGGATACGAATAGGTTATAAATGAGTGCAGGGGTGTCTAGGGTACACTTTAGTCCCTATAAGCAATCCCTTGGTGACTTATAGACTAATAATAAAGTATCTATAATAATAAAGTTTAAGGATTAAAGTTTAATCTTCATGAGCAAATCTATAAACTTTAATCCTAAAAATAAGCATGGTGAATCAAACACAGCCCTACTCTGTACAGCCGACACACCAGTAGCGCCCTCCTTTGCCGGAGCCGTTACCCGTCTAGCCGGTAGCCGCCCGTCATCCACCCAGCGGGATTTCGCCGCGATCGAGGCGGAAAACACCAGCCTTCCTCAGGCCCACGCCGCGACCTCACCCAGATTTCCCGAGCAACGCGCCCATCGAATGGTTAGGCTGCTCCCCAGGACGATGAAGCAAGCTACCGGCCAAACGGGTCGGCACTCCACTACTTGTCCTGAGCCGCAGCCCCGTCTGTTGTTCTTGAGCAAGCAAGCTCCGCGTCGTCGTGCCGTGTCCTTAGCGCCCGTTTCTCTCCTGCTTCTGGGCGCAAAAACCATGCGCTCCTGGTGGCGTCTCCTTTTTTTGGGTTCGATACTTCGATGCTAGCGAGCTCCACGACCACGCTACGGCTATAAAATGGTGGGAGTGAAAGGATGGATCAGCGCTACATTGCATCATAGATCAGACGTTCAGCTGCAGAGTTGGTCATTGTTCAGGCCTTCAGGGTGCAAAGCGTCCAGCCAACCATGCGGAGGCCACTTGGTGTGCCCTGTGCAGGGTGGAGAAGCAGGACACGTGAGCGACCATCCAGTCTCAACCGCCGCGCCGCGACGCCGTGCGTGTCCGGCTTCGGTTTGGGGTGGTCGCTCATGTGTCCGTCCTCTCCACCGAGCACTGGCGCATATCGGATCCGTCTGTTTCTGTCTCCGTCGATCAGCCGAGCACCGGCGCTCCGGCCAAGCGCCTCACGCTGTCTGCATGTCTGCATCATCGCTTCGTTATTTCACCATCTTGTTCCTGTCTCGTCGGACGGCCGATTTTTTTTTTTTTTTTGATAGTCGTCGGCAGGCCGAGCTATCGGGATAGCACAGCCCAACTTCAAGCCCATTCTGAGACATGCAAAGACACGCGGCCGAAACCAGCAAAGCAGCCCCCGTCGCGAGCGAGATACGACGGCCTAGCATAACCAGCCCACCGTAGCCCACGGCCAGCGCCCGAAACCCCAACCCGTTCCGTGCTCCTCCCTCCGTTCCCTGTGACAGCGAAGCAGGTTTTTCCTTCACTCGCTCGTCAGCCTACCCATCCTCCTCCGCCGCCGCCGCCGCCTCTCCTGCCGTCACCATGGCTGCCGCCCCCACCGGTGCCCCCGCCATCACCGCGTCCTCCTCCTCCTTCCTCTCTTCGTCGTCGTTCTCTCTCAAGTACCCGACTCCTCCCCGTTCCTTGTGGTACGGTGCGCTCCGTTGTTTATCTGATGGATAGGTCTAACTGTGGCACCCTTCCAGGGCATCGAAGACCAGCCACCGCCGACCCGGGGGGAGAATGCCTGCCACTATCCGCTGCGTCAGTAGCCCGACGGCCGTCGATACATGTACTGCCAAAGCCCCTTGTATACTTCAATGCTAATGGCGGTCCATCCTGCTTGCTGAAATTCATGTTTCAGTTCTAGTCTCTATTAGTTTTCGCTTGAGGCCATCCAATCGAATGCTACAGGTCTCTATTCGGATTAGGGTATTATTCCAGGTTGCTGTACGTACGCTGTAGTAGCTTCTTGTTTGGCTGATGTTGCATTCATGTAAAGAGTTGCCTGTAGATGTTGTAAATACAGAAATACAGATATTGTTTGCTAATATTTTCTTCCTCCTGTCCTGAAGCCTACAAGACTAGTGTCCCACGCAATGCTAACATGGCCAAGCTCCAAGCAGGATATTTGTTTCCTGAGGTTATACATTATACCCATCTTCTCGTTTTCTTGTCGAGGCTGTTCTCTTGTAGATTCGGCTTCTGATCGATTTGTTGACTGTCAATCAGATTGCGAGGAGAAGATCAGCTCATTTGCTGAAGTACCCTGATGCTAAGATTATAAGCCTTGGTATTGGTGACACTACCGAGCCCATTCCGGATGTCATAACGAATGCCATGGCAGAGGTGCCTACTTGTTAAAATAGAAACTAATATTGCTTTCAAAAAATGCCAGTGTCCGTTAGCAGTCCTTTCTCTTTTATATATTTTAGTTTTTTTATTTTCGTTCTCATTTGGTTCCACTTGTATATATTTGTAGGAGTAAACTAAGAAAATTCACCGACATTTATTTTTGCTTAATACCTCTTTTTCTATTACATTATTTATTGATTAGTCTATCTGTAAACACAGAGAGCACATGCCTTGTCAACAATTGACGGATACAGTGGCTATGGAGCTGAGCAAGGTGAAAAGGTACTATAGCTTGTGGCTTTATTAGCAACCTTCAATGCATTAGTAGACTGATGCAGATAGCTGTTCCTTTTTTTTAGCTGAATTCAGATAGCTGTTTAACAGCTATGAAGTTCTGCTTATATATTTTGTGGAGGATTATGGCTGTAAGATCGGTTGTCTTTTAATAATTGTTTGAGGAGGATTGATGTTCTGTTAATAAAGGATAATTATTTTTAACTTGTTATGCTCTGGTTTTAAGAGTTACGTTTCCTGATCATTTACGTCTCCTTAGTTGAAAGACCTATCCTGTACAAAGTTTGATGAGTTGATGCTTTTCCTTTCATTCATCCTTCCAAGTGTTTGCATACTTGACCTATTTTGCTTACATGATTTAACTTCTAAATTTTCAATAAGATACATACTTTCCTCTTTGCCTGACCTTGTATTAGATCCTTATCTTCAGCATCATGAAATGTTGTGTTGGTTGTCAATGCAGAAACTAAGGGCAGCAATTGCTGCAGCCTACTATGCGAACCTTGGTATTGAAGATTCAGACATATTTGTCTCTGATGGTGCCAAATGTGACATTTCCCGCCTGCAAGTACCAAAAGAACTCCCTCTTCCCTGTTAAGCTTACAGTTCATATTAAAATTATTTGTTAACAAGTTTCCTGATTCAAATGTTCCAGGTCCTTTTTGGATCTAATGTGACGATTGCAGTCCAAGACCCATCATACCCCGTAAGAGAATTGTTGAATCGACTTTAACTCTCAGTTATTTTACCCTTTTATATTCATATGATTCTGAACTTGTCTGATGATAGTGGTGAAAAAGGTTCTTTTTTATTGTTCTTTTCATACCGTTACTTTTGGTATAGCTGCTACTTCTTTTGTGTATTCTATGGTGAAACTAAACCATGTCTTTCATTTTGATAGGCATATGTTGATTCAAGTGTTATCATGGGCCAAACTGGCTTATACCAGCAAGACGTTCAGAAGTATGGGAACATCGAGTACATGAGATGCAATCCCGAAAATGGATTTTTCCCTGATCTATCAACTGTCCCACGAACAGATATAATTTTCTTTTGTTCACCCAACAACCCTACTGGTGCTGCTGCATCTCGGGACCAACTAACAAAACTAGTCAAATTTGCTAAGGACAATGGGTCCATCATTGTCTATGATTCTGCCTACGCTATGTACATATCAGATGATAGCCCAAAGTCTATCTTTGAAATTCCTGGAGCAAAAGAGGTGGGTTCTGTGTTCCAGTAGTTTACTTATTTATGCTGCATATTGGAATGTTTAGCGCTTAATTGCATTTGCTCCAACAAATTTAGTGCCATGGTTAGGATAATAAACACTTCATTTCTCCAAGTAATTTGAACTATACTTTTGTCATCATGGTTTGTTGATGTGCCAGGTTGCCATTGAGACAGCATCATTCTCAAAATATGCTGGGTTCACTGGTGTCCGTCTAGGTTGGACTGTTGTCCCCAAGGAGCTTCTTTTCTCAGATGGACATCCAGTCGCTAAAGATTTCAACCGCATTGTCTGCACGTGCTTCAATGGCGCTTCAAACATTGCTCAAGCTGGTGGCTTAGCTTGCCTCTCTCCAGAGGGTCTGAAGGTATTTCAGTTTGTTGAAATCTTCAGATGACCCTTTTGCATTGTTTCTGCTCATATCTGTTTGTTCCTGTGCAGGCTATGCATGATGTTGTCAGCTTCTACAAGGAGAACACTGAAATAATTGTCGACACATTTACATCGCTTGGATTCAACGTTTATGGTGCCAAGAACGCTCCATATGTCTGGGTGCACTTCCCTGGTCGCAATTCTTGGGATGTGTTTGCTGAGATTCTTGAGAAGGCGAACGTTGTCACTACCCCTGGCAGTGGATTTGGACCGGGCGGCGAAGGCTTTGTGAGGGTCAGCGCATTTGGCCACAGAGATAACATCATCGAAGCTGCTAGGAGACTAAAGCAGCTGTACAAGTGAGCACCGACTTGGAAGGACGGTATCAATAAGATGACAGCAGGATTTGGAACACCAAATTCTCTCTGTAGAGTTACCAATAGTTTCGTAGGCTTTTGCGCGTGTTACTCCATTCAAACAATTTCCAATTCAAAACATCCCTGTGACATTTGAATCTCCAGGAAGTGGTTATATTGCCTATGTTCATTCCCTTACTGCTCATGTGCCGTTGCTGACTCGTAATATCTCTGGGATGCATCACATGTTACGCACGCAGACTAACAAAATCGGCTATAAAGTCTCTCTGCTCAAATCTTCCTTTTGGCAAATAAATAATTACTGGCAGACAGCAGTGCTACACCGGTATCTCTGGAAGTTGACCACCTAGAAAAGAGGATTCATTGGAGTATGAGCTCTAATTTCCTCGGCTTGGAGAGAAGCGAATCGTTGACTTCGTACGATCACTTCTGTAATTTTACTGACACAGGATGCGAAAACAAAACATTTTTTCAGATCTATGGCAGCGCTGATGTTCACACAGCAGATGCCGAATTCCGCCGGGATCCCACAACGCAACGGAAAGCTGAATTTGCCCGACAAAGGAAAGAGATCATACAAATCTACAGTTATGTTTCGCAGATCACATCAGTAGCGGCAGTGATTCCATCGACAGGAGCAATCAAATTGAAACCATGAAACTGGTATTAAGTACAAACTTACTAGTAAAAAAAACTTAGTGAAAATACAGGGTTCTGGACACCAACGCCTTCACATGAGACTACCAATCTCAAGTTACTAGAACCAGTTGCATCGCGCCGTAAGATACGCTGTTAAAACGAAATCGTGCAACGGAAAAAGCCAACATTACACGTTTCCAGGAAACAAAATTTCGTCTGCTATGACAATGAAGTATGACACTTTTGAAGTTCACATCAACAGGTCACAGAAAGAATGTTATGCAATACAAAATCTGTCATAACACCCAATCAACATTTACAAGCATCAACCACAGACAAGTTCACATCAATCCACGGTTTCTCATCAATGCCAATGAAAGATATTAGAAATACAGGGAAATGGTGGATAGTATCAAGCCCTCTTCAATGATTTAAATAGAAGATAAAGATAAAGCAAGGACAAAATAATGACAGTGTAAACTGAAAGTAACTCCTAGCTAGGCATACCTTGTTGAGGATTTTGAGCTCACATATATAACATAACTAGAGCGTCTTGCTACCACACCACCAGTAATAGTAAGGCAAACAAGAAAGCAAAATAATTGGTTCAGAGCACAACAATATCTTATCCTGCTTAAGAGGACCCCAATATCTCAAGAATAATTGGACACCAACTGGTACACTGGAGGCATTGGAGAAAATCACAACCATTCAGCCAATAAGAGAGACTATAGGAAATTCTATTAAAAGCTATCACGGCGACCAATAACTTGAGTTCATTCATTAACTCAATTTCTAGGAGTGTAAGACATAACTTATGCCAACAAATAAACATAACATCATTCTCCTAACACCTCACATTACAACATATCCATCCCATGATCACAACCCAAACTGCCGCTGTCACCCGATTCTACAAAAAGAACACTTTAGATTCAGACCCAGCAGGATCCAGAACGAACAAACAAAATAACAAGTGGAATTGTACTCTAATTATCATGTGGAAGTCTTCACAGCCTTGAATGCTGGGTGGAGCAACCCAAGCTCATCCTTCATCTCGAGTGGGTTACTAGTCTCATTCCTGATCCTCTTCACTCTCCTGCTTGCAAGTGACTTGTGCGTGAACCCATACATCTGCAAGATCTGGTTATCCCCAAAATTGAATGCACGGTCCATCTGCTTGAGGCAACGCTCAACAGGGTAGTCCCCAAATTTGCCACAAGGCTTGCAACCGACAAAGTGAGTGACGAGCGGCCACCGGTGATCGCCAAGCCCTGGCTTGTAATTCTCAAGCATCTCCTCATACCTATCGACCAAGATGCCCCAGTAGCCGTGGAGGTAGTACCCATTCTCAAGGTAAACCTTATCACCCCATTTCTCGCGTTGCGTGGCGAGGATGTACACCATGGCCGACTGATCATCGGCCTCGAATACTGGCCGATCCTTCAAGGACTTGGTCAGCACCTTGCCAGCCTCAATGCGGACAGGGCCCTTTGGCCCCATTGGCGCCCAGGTATCCAGCATGTCAAGCGACCACTGGCAGTTGCGCAGCAAGAAGCTGCCAGTGTTGAGCCCAATCCAGTTCTTGTCGTCGTAGATCATCTCGTCCCAGCCGTGCATGATGAGGTTGTACGGCCCGTAGCGTTCCCATGGGAGCTCGAATGCCATGTCGGTGAACATGGCGTCAGAGTCCATCCACCAGATGAACTCGACCTCCGGGTGCGCCAGGAGCAGTGCCCGCATGAGCGGGAGCTTGGCCCAGAAGCCGGCCATCTCGGCGTCGAGCAGCGCCATGTTGTAGAAGATCTCGAGGCCGTGGACGCGGCAGTAGTCGATCTTGTTCTTGATGGACTTGAGGAGGTAGTGGTCACCGACGGGGTTCTCGCAGGGCTTGGGGGAGGAACCCGAGACGAGCAGCACCCGCGGCTTGACGTCGTTGAGGAAGGGCGGCGTCTCCGGGTGGCGGCGGTGCCAGTTGGCGCGCTGCTCGTCCCAGTCGGAGATCTTGGGGCCCAGCGTGTAGGGCGGGTCCCGGAGCGTCCTCGGCGGCGGGTCGGGCTCGTCGTCGCCGCGCCCGGATGAGGATGAGGAGGACGACGACGTGGTGGTTGTGGTGGTGGAGGCCCTGGACCTGGCGTCGTGGTGCTCGGCGAGCGCCCGGTGCGGGTGGGAGACGAAGTGCTGTCGGAGCTCGATGAGGTCCTGCTGCGGCGTGCCGAAGCGGCCGGCGCCGACGGTGCCGCGGAGCACGACGACGGTGAGGAGGAGGCAGACGACGGTGAGCTTGGCGTTCCGCGCAAAGCGCTGGATCTGCCGCATCCGGCGCTCCCCGACCACCCGCTCCGCCCACATTTTCCCCTCCCTCCGATCAAACTCCACCCCCTCCTCCTCGCAACCAAACCCAGACCAAAACCAACCCCAAGAACCAAATAAGGAAGGGGACGCAAGAGGAACCGGGGAGGCGGCGGCGAGCAATGCGACCGCCGCGGGGCTGGGGAGTGGCGGAGGAAGAGGACGAGACGGAGAACGGAGGAGGAGGTTTTGAAGCGCGGAGGGGGGAGGGGGAAATTAATAAGGGTGGTGACGGTGACTGTGCCGGCCCCGCCCGCGAGTGAGCGCGCACGTTGGGGGGGGGGGGGGGGGGGGGGGGATTGACTACTCCCCCGGGCGCGGATTGCATTGGCTGTCCCTTGGAGGCGCGCGATCGATGGGGGGGAAGGGAATCGAAATCGAATCAACCCCGCCGCAGATTGGGGGGAGAAGAAGAGGAAGAGGAGGAAGGAGAAGAAGGGCGAGGCTGGGCGGCTGGAGAGAGAGAGAGAGAGAGGGAAAGGAATGGGGCGCAGCGCAGGACGACGCGGACACGGGATGCGATGCTTCCACACCTTTTTTACCCCCCGCTGTCGCCTGCCCCAACGCGGCTGCTTTAATTAAGGGATTGATCGCTGTTTACCGTCCGGTTTGGCTTGATGCGGTGGGTCCCTGGAGGTGGGCCCGGCGAGAGCGTGATGGACAGCGTGGCGTGGGAAGTGTTGGTTAAATTTGCCACTGGGTTAATCGGTTGATTTGCCGTTATGACGGTGGGGCGAGGTGACCCGGTTTGCCGGTTCGCGGGTGTCGGGTTTTGACCTTTTCCAGATCTTACTGGGGGGCATCTTACTGTGTGACGTGTCATGGACCTCTCAGTCCTTTTCCGTGTGTTTTTCATACGCAAAGATACGGCGAAAAGAACCTGAAAAATAGGTGCCGACACAAACGTAGTGTAAATGTAGGTGATGTCCGCAGTCAAACGGTGATGTTCATGAAATGACAAACCAACCCACGGAAAACGTCAAAAGTAATGTACGAAACAGTGAAACACCACCAAAAGATTTAGGACAAACAGTTACCAAAATTCCAACTTTGGCACTATATAAAAAGAAAATTCCTCATCATATCAAACTTGCGGTACATGCATGGAGTACTAAATGTAGGCAAAATCAAAAACTAATTGCACAACTTTGTTGTACTTTGCGAGATGAATCTTTTGAGCCTAATTAGTCAATGTTTGGACAATAATTCACAAATACAAACGAAATGCTACAGTTGCGCATTTATGGAAAATCCCAACTTTGACACTCTCAAATTGGGAACTAAACAAGGCCTTAGGGGATGTTTGGTTCCCACCCTCTAAAGTTTAGTCCCGTCACATCGAATGTTTAGATATTAATAAGGAGTATTAAATATAGACTATTTACAAAATCCATTGCGCAGATGGAGGCTAAACGACAAGACGAATCTATTAAGCCTAATGTCCATGATTTGACAATATGCTGCTACAGTAACTATTTGCTAATGATGGATTAATTAGGCTTAATAGATTCGTCTCGCCGTTTAGCCTCCATCTGTGCAATTAATTTATATTTAATTATCCTAATTAGCTTCCAAATATTCAATGTCACGCGGATTAAATTTTAGCTCAAGGAACACAGCACCGCCTTAGTAATTACTAGTACGAGCCCTTTGGGTTCTGCATGGAAAAGGATTTGCTGCGATGGAGACCCGCTTGGGGGCTGGAAAGCCTACCCGTTACGCCCCGCAGTCAAAACGGTGAGAGCGAGCGGCGGCCATCGCTGTTCACCACTCGCTCGCTCTACTCGGTGGCGGCCAGTTGTAACCAGGCCAGAGGCAGGGAGATTGCAGCCGGCACATGACGCGGTGACTTTTTCCAACGTCTGAATCCATCCGCGTCACCATCGGGGCCCCACCTCCCCGGCGCCCCACCCCACCGAAAGCCACCTCCTGACGTGTGGGCCTCGTTGTTACGCTGGTCCCACCCGTCATCGGCATCTGGGACATTTTCCCCGGGGTGTCTATGGATCTGGGCGTGTCGGTTGTGGGGCTTTCCACTGTTAACGGTGATGGCGACGGCAGGGCAATTAAGACACCGGCGGACCGCCACGACTGCTCCTAATTCCTAAACTAAACTAGACTAGATTAGGGTTTTGTTTGCCAATGTCAGCCGAATGAGGTCGCTCTCCAAGGTCCATTTGTTTATGCGTTTCAATTTTGAGTAGGTGTGAGCGGCGAAAGCTTGTGTAATCTCCGAGCACGTGACATCACCTTGGACCGGTTTCCCTCGTGTACATTAACGAGTGCGCGCATCTACTTGCGTCGTAACGTAGTTAGCCCAGTTAGAGTGCACAATTTTCATGGTACAGTTACATATGATTGCTGGTTTTTATAGTGATGAAACTCTTTCACATAATTTTTTTAGTAAAACTTCCTCTCTTCACATCATCAAAATTGCTGATGTGACATACTATTTAATAATCACGAAACTCTTCTTGATGAAACTTCCACTGAGACTAACCTTCCAATTTCCCATTAACAGAAAAAATTAAAGCATCACGTGTGTTCTACCGCGTGGTAACTGAAATCGAGTCCTGACTGGAACAAATCGTAGAAATTTAATTTAATTCGGTAGAAAAGCTCCCGTGGTGAGAAGGCTTTCGATGCGACAGATTTTTTTTTTTTGCTGGATGCCCAATTTTCTGCAGGACCCATTTAGTAGAGTGATACTCGGTGGTAGTCTGATGGAGATCCGATCTGCTCCAGGCAGGGGAGGGAAAGCCGGTGGCGGATCTCTGAGCTCGGTCCACTCGTCCAGGCTCAACGAAGATCTCCTCGGCCACGGACGGACACACATAAAAGGGCCTTGAATCCTGATTAGCGGCGATTATTAAACTACTAGCAGAGTGCCTCCAGTTCCACGGGTCGCCGTCAACACAACATGCCAGCGCCGTGCCGTCCAGAAGCTCGCACGCACCCGTCCCAACCCTCCATTCTTTATCGAATTCATTTTCCGCTTGGCCGGCCACTTGCCGGACCGGACCATGCTCCATGCCACTCGTCGTACATAGAGAGAGAGGCCACCAGAGAAACAAAAAGAAACAAAAGAGCTCAGTCAGGACTCGGATCTTTCCGGCCGGGCGATCGGTTGATGCTTTCCGTGCCCCGCTTGCGCGCCAGGTGTGCCGACTCGCGTGCGCCGCATCATTCTGCGCCACCCGAAAGCGGCAGCGCCGAATCGTCACCGCCTCGCCCTTGCCTCTTCCACTCGCCGGCCGCGGAAGCGAGCACGTCGCGTTCGGCGTTCCGCCTTTTTGTTGCGTAGGAGGAGAGGGCTAAACTTTAACCCTGTCACATCGGATATTTGGATACTAATTAGGAGGACTAAATATAAGCTAATTACAAAATTAATTGCAGAACCCCTATGCTAAATTACGAGACGAATCTATTAAGTCTAATTAATCTATCATTAGTGAATGGTTACTGTAGCACCATATTGTCAAATCATGAGCTAATTAGGCTTAAGATTCATCTCGCGATTTAATCTAGGAGTTGTATAAGATCCTCCCAAACAGCTCCGCGGCGACGACGCGAGCGCGGCGGATTCCGTCCGCGTTTTCCTCCGGGTGCCTCGTTTCTTATCCTAAAAAAGCCGGGCCACTGGCATGTTGTATGGGCGCTGCCGGTAGGCAACGAGCTTGACCTGGCCATGCACACAGCACACCGGTTGGATCGTGCGGGCAACACCGCCTCGACGAAGGCAAGACGTGCGACCGTGAACGTAACAGTGTGCTACAGAACAGCATGGCGAATGGCGCCGCCGAATCGACAGAGCCGAACATGAATTATGGGCAACACCGCAGCAGGCTACGGGCGTACCACGCGCAAAGATTTCAGCTGCGCGATCGCAGGTTGGCACACGCCAATGGACATTGACATAGCAATAGCATAATGTTCCCATGTAAAACCAAAGCTACACCGTCAAAATTTTAGCCGATGATGAAAAAGGACATCATCGGAGAAGTGTGTAGTACATGTAACCGAGTACCTCCTGAGACTGAACCAACCAAAATATTTGGGTTTACCCATCTGAAAAAGAAGAGCATACCAAGGATCTTGTGTATAGAAGAAGAAAAACGCCCCAGAGATATTTAACGAAACAAAACACTATTAAACCGCCCATGGTGGTGACCACAAAGATGGAAGTATGCAACTGTTTGCCATCACGTCTATATGGGCCCTTGAGTAGTGTCTAAATGGACCAAAGCCAATGTAACGAGCACCGAGCATTGTGAGCCCGGGACCACGGTCTGAAGATGCTTAAAACTGCACGACCAATTGATTTGGACACATTTTTTGCGTGGTAATGATCCGGCAACATTGCTGCCACTCCCTATTTCAAAATCTCCAGTATCAAAAAGAGTTGCTTGGAACACCGATCTGGAGTGTATGCAGATGATCCCTGGACCTACCTAGCTATACAATAGAGCACAAATAAGTTAGTATGAAGTCTTTCTATCTTCGGCAATGCAGGTCAACATGCTCATAGTTCTGTATGAAGGCTTTATGTTTGATAATGCATGCCTGCATGACCATATTTTTATACGGGCCCTAACCTAATATTTCACTGAGTCCTAGGGACTAGGGGCAACCAAACTATCACCTAGGTATAAAAGGGGTCGCATGAGTAGTTCTATGAAGGAGAAAACAATGTCATGACCCAGACAAACTTAACATCAGAGTGGACCTCCCTGGAAAAGTACACACATCGAGAGTATGCTTGGAAGTGCACAAACACTAACTGTTTACTAATGGCCAAATATCAGGTGAAAATAGCCCTAAAAATATAACAGGTGAAAATTTTTAATCTGTTGAAAATTCAAATGAAAATCCAACTCAAGAGTTTCCAGAAGTTCTTAGGTCATCTTGTGTAAGGGAAGGTATGTTATGTTTTATATATTCCTATGAAATCTGCAGATGAAACTTAATGAAATTCAGAGATATGAGTTTTCAGAAGTTCTTAGGTCATCTCGTGTAAGGGATGGTATGTTCTATATATTCCTATGAAATCTGAAGATGAAACCTAATGAAATTGAGATATACAGAAGGAAAAATATTCAAATAACAGTGAAGAAACCCTCCCCAGCCTTTTTTGTAAGTAAAAAATGCTATCATTTTTTATATCATAAAATTTTGTTAAGATGTAGAACATCTGGTGATTAATTTTGAGAATTTTTGGGAACTTCTCAGCCACATTTCACATTTAGTTTACCAGGCTCACTTCCACTGGATGTCACTAACACCACAGATAAAGCCCACCAACTCAACACTAGTTACAAGTGATCACTTACTTTAGCAAAATGTTGGATGAACAGAGAAATAATCAGTAACTTTAGATCTATCTATAAGAACTAGGTGCAATAACTCCTTTTGACTTGGTTGTTCCTACAAAGCTACAAGCCACTTCACATGCACAAGACTATGGGGGGAACTTCTAATCTGGACGAAACACATAGTCAAGCATAAGTTCCACATCTAACCAGATGCAATGAACTTATATTACCTCCAAATTTTGACATCAACTATTGACTGCTAGTACCTTGATTGTCAAGGCATAGGTCCAACAATGGGCCTCAAGAAGCTGTCACTACAGTGTTGGAGCATCATAATCTCCAATTCTACTGGTGGGTGTATAAAGTGTTTATGCTTCTGCTAAACTTTTGACACCAAAATGCAAAGGAAAATATATTGATATTTCATCCATTTCTTACTAGTTGACGACATATAGCAACAAACTGGAAGCAGTAATTAGTTTGCAACAGAAAAACAGGTGAAGTTTCAAACCTGCAACATTGGACAGCAGTTACTCCGAGGAATTGATAAAATATTATTAACGCCTCGTGGTTGTTGTAGGGTACAACTGAACCCAAGCAAATTCCTCTTTGTAGCTAACACTTTGGTCACATGACCCTTGACATGTGTAAACAGCAATTGTTGCCCAGTCAAGTGAGTCTGGTTGGTTTCCCACACCAAAGTAATAAAGCAATTGTGGCATTATCTGGAAGCAGAACAGATATTTGTAAGTAAATGAGAAAAACAGATCTCCTACGTTTGGATCTTGACTTCTAAATTTGGTGGCACTGAATTAGTCTATACACGAAAAAATTAGAACCTTGATTGTTCTAGTTGTAAAGCTATGAGATATTGGATATATTACTATAATAGTATAATGATGAATTTGGATTGTGGTCATAAACTACAAATGTGACCAACCTGAAATTCATAACATAATGGACCTTTACAGGAGCTACATGATGGGATATCAGCATTTGCCGGACATCCAGAAGATAACGCCCAGAAAGGTTTAGCGTTGGGTTCTCGACAGTACCTGCACAATACACATGTCATGCATAATATTGGCAACGATTTTTTTTCTTGATAATGGAAGTAATAAGTTCATTAACAATAGGGCTATGTTCCCAAAACGGTACGGCAAAATGCAGGTGAATGCACAGTAAACATGGTAGACATAGAAGAGAAAATGCAAGCAATACAATATCACCTCAAGACTTGCTTTGGTGCTCTTGAGACCCGCTCTTGAAAAGATGCCCAGCATTTGTTGTCAGCATCAGCCTAAACAGAGATAGCAGTAAATAAACATGGTGATCAATACATAAGCAGAAGTCCAACATAGATTATTCTAAAGAAAGCAAGAGAAAATGGGGCTCAAAACCTCAAATTGATCCATCCATGACTGCATCATAGCATCTGGTTTCCCATGTCTTTGCATTACCAAGGATTTCGAGTTATTTTCATCACAGCTATCAGAATCAAAAGTAGCTTCATAGTCAATTTCTATCTCAAATTCTGGCCAGGAAGTGCTAGCAGGAACTGCAAGTAGATAGAAATAAAAGGTCAGAAAATCACAATTCAAATGTTAAGAGCATAAATAGGTGTAGTAATTCATGCATAATCACCTTTTCCTATTGCCGGAAGAACAGATTTTGAAGAATCAGAAGAACTGATTAACTGGAGGCAATCATTCTTATGACCAGTGCGCCAATGCAGTGCCTGACAAACAACAATCAAGGGCCGTTTATCCAAGATATGTGCTCATGTCAGAAACCAATCAATCAGTGTAAATTCAACATATAATACCTGATGTTTCTCAGAACAGTATCTTGCTTTCTTGCAGCTACTACATATTTTATCGCCTTTCCAGGTACCACACCAGTGGCATACAGGAGCTGGCAACACATAGTTAAGCAATCGAAAGAAATTAGTAACATCCAACAATGACAACCAAAAGTATCTATAGGGACAAGCAGAACACATTTACCAAGAAATAGCAAACTTAAAGATTATAGCACCTCAGCGTTAAATTGACACAAGCAGGAAATTTTAAAACAGCAATTGCCGTACATTTGCGTGTACCTTACACACTTTAAATAAACTTCTTTTAAATTCAATTTGCATGCGCCATGGTTCATAGGTACCCTAAATATAATATACAGAAATGCTTCCTAAAGAGTACTTTAGAAAGGCAGATGACATGGAGAAAAGGCTGCACATTGGCAGAAACAAATAAATATCATAAACAGAAACTTCAAGAATTCAGCAATTGAAGATATGATCCGGAAATGCAGTGGCTATACATATTTATGCATCAGCTACATATGAAAGGGGGGGGGGGGGGCTTCTGTTATTACATAATGCAGGAAATATAGCATCAACTGCAACAGCCGAGAACAATACCTCCTGGAAATAGTGGCTTGTCAGAGCCGTCGTGCTTTGGAGGTTCAGTTGAGTAGAAGGCATTAGTCCGTGGTAACTGGCACCGGAAAACCTTGACACTGCAACAAAATCCACTTCAAGAAATCAAAATCTGAAGATCTCTGAACAAAATTACAGTCATATGACTTGCTTCACCTTCTACATGGATTCCCATGCTTGTGACTCCACTGTTCATGCTGATCTCGGAGCAAGCAAGCCATCGATGGGCACATGAACACGAACAGCGTTCGGTGGAACGCTGCGGCATTGTCCTCGATTGGAGCATAAATCTAAACAAAACGAAAACCAATTATAATCAACATTTTTGGGTTCGACATCCAAATAACAAGTAATAGTGTCAGTGTGTCAAACATTACTACACACAAAAAATCACCTGGAGGACGAACTGCAGAGGCTCGCCACAGAAGCCACAGCAGCTGGATTTCCCCGATGGCAAGTTCACGGGGTCCAACCACGCCTGAACAAACCCACACAACACTAGTATCAATACATACACTGCCGGAAACTGCATAAAAGATTAGCTCAACACGATCGTGTTGGTGCACAAACCGGGATGCCACCGGCCTTGCTGGGGAACAAGTGGCGAAGGAGGATGCCTGGGTGCTTCGGCTTCTTAAGGACACCAAGGGTCACTTCTGCCTCTTCCTCCTCATCCTCGTCATCGTCCTCGTAATCCGCTGCGGCGGCGCCAGGGGCTGGAGAGGGCTGGTGGGGAACCACGGTCTCGTCATCATCCCCATCCAGGGAGGTGATGCGGAGGCCGCGAAGCCTCTCGGCGCTGGATTCCATTCCCGGCGGCGGTGAGGGGGTCGGGGGGTGGACGCGGGAGTGGTGCGGCGGCAAAATGTCTGTTGCCTTGTTGTTTGGGCGCAGAAAAACCCTAGCCCCTCCCGGTCCGGCTCAGCCGCGTGAAGCGAGCTACAAAACGAAACCGACCGGGCCGACGGCCCGTGTCGGGCGGCCGAACGAACCCAAACGGGAAAAGCGGCGCGCGAGGGACGGAGGGGTGACTTGGGCTCGCTCGCCTCCCACTTGCCCTTCCTCCCAAAACCCTTCCTCCCGCCGCCGCCGCCGCCGGCTAAACCCCCTCTCCCCGCTGCCGCGAGGACCAGCCGCCGCGCGCCGGCCATGGCGCCCGTTGCGGCTCCAATCCGCGACCTCCTCACCTCCTTCAGCCCCAGCGCGGACTTCCTCGCGCTCTCCTCCGGGGACGGCCGCATCAAGGCATGGAACCTTCCTAATTCGCTGTCCTCGCGTTAGCTGCTTGTTACTGAAGCCATGGGCTAGCTAACACGCTCTATTTGCCGTTAGCGCAGGTATGGGACGCCGTGCGAGGCCGCCTGCAGACAGAGTTCGCCGACATCCCCGCGGTGGAGGTCGGCGCGGTCGCCGAGACGAAGCGCGGTCACCTCGCCCTCGATTACACATGCATGAAGTGGGTACAGCTCTCCAGCAAGGTGAGCGAACCCCATCTTGAGCCGTTACAAGTTGTTATGTTGGGAGGCTCACCTGCTTATTTTTTTTTCTTAGCAGAAGAAGAGGAAGGCTGGGAGCTCACTGCTCGTGCTTGGAACAGGCAGTGGGGATGTACTAGCCCTCGATGTTGCTGCTGGACAGTGGAAGTGGAAGGTCAGCGATTGCCATCCTGGGTAAGTTGGTGTGTTTATCTCTTTGTTAGTACAAATGCGAGGCAAAACTGCAGTTCCATTTGTTGAAACGAGCAAAGCAATAATTGAATACAGAATCGTACTAGTAAAAACAAAATAATGCTGAACTCATTTAGAGTTGTACTCATTGAACTCATTGAGAGCCATACTACAAATGCGAGGCAAAGCTGAACTCACTGAAAGCAATAATTCACTTACATCGGAATGCATGTTTGATGTATTTAGGGGCGTGACAGCTGTAGCATACTCCAAGCATGGGCGGAGTGTGTACACAGCAGGCGCTGATGGCATGGTCTGTAGGATTGATGCCTCAGATGGGTCGGTCCTGGGGAAATTTAGATCTTCTTCGAAAGCAATATCTGCATTAGCTGTGTCATCAGGTATGTCAACTGTGAAATGGCTTCTTGACTTATGACTATGTTTGCTCTACTGTACTTCCTCTTATACTAAATTATGTGGATGCAACACCACTAGGATGCCCTGCATGGCTGCATACGCACAAATAGTTGGTTAATTTTGGTTCCTCTTATCCACTGTAGTTTGGCTACAAATGTAACGGGATTATATCTGACAGGCACATGAACTCAATAAAGAATATCTGTCTATCTGCATTGACACTTATATATGATGTTTTTATTGATCTATGCTGCTTGTTAAAATGTGTATTTAGTTATATGTCTACTTTTTTTTGTTAAAGTCCTCATAGGAGCCACCTTCATATGCACTCCATTTCCAGCATATTTCCACCATACTTCACATTAGTGAAACGCAGCTTGTATTTTATCTATCAGATGGAAATATTTTAGCAACAGCAGCTGGCCAGTTGAGGACCTTTGATACTTCTGGCAACAAAAAGATTCAAAAATTCTCTGGGCATCCGGCAAGTATTTCTTTTCTTTTCTTACCTACTGGTGTTCCTCTTTTAAGGCTTGTGTTTACATTTATTTGTTGTATCTAATGACAATCTTTTGCTATTGCATGCACCCATTAAAACTTCTTAGGTTGCTGTGAGGAGCATGGTTTTTAGCAATGATAGCCAATATGTTCTGTCATCTGGTATTGGGGAACGGTATATTGCCATTTGGAAGTTGGGTAGTGATAAAACTCAGAGCTCAAACTGTATACTGTCGATGGAGCACCCAGCAATATTTGTAGACTGCAAATGTTCAGACGAGGGAGAAATACACGTGTTGGCTATTTCCGAGATTGGTGTCTGCTATTTCTGGTCTGCAAGTAACATTGATGACTTGCGTAATAAGAAGCCTACCAAGATCTCAGTGTCCGAGTCCTCTCTATCAAGAGCTCAGGCATTCTCGATATTTGCCGCGAAACTTCAAGGAGTGGATGGACCTACTTCTGCCCATGTCCTGCTGGCTTATGGGTCTGTAGTAAAACCATCTTTTGAAAAACTTTTGGTTTGTTATGGTACGGATATTAATCTGGGCATTTCTCAAGATGGAGTTCTCTTGCCAAATATTCAAACCACCATGACAAAGAAAGACCAAACTGTGAAGAAGCAAGGTATAGTGATACTGTTTGTTAGTTATGGTGAAAATTTCTCTTGTTTGCTTCACCTTTTTATTGGGAATTGCACAAATCAAACACTTTTAAGGTTTTAGTAGCCAAATCTAGTACTAGCTTGTGCCTTTGCTTGTGCCATTTTCTAAAGGGTGAAGCATGGAAGCCACCTTTGGACTTCTATTCAGAAGGATCACACGGTATTTGGCAGCTACTCTCGGGCTGAATCTTGATTATTTTCTTACAGAAACTGTCACTGCTCTAGACCGAGCCAATGCCGAAGATGCCATCCTTCCTCTTCCAAAGCTCCATACGCAGGAAAAGAAAAGGAAACATGGTGTGACAAAACCCAGTGGTGACATTGAGCCTGCCATTCATAGTGACATCACCACAGCAAGATCTATACAGAAAAGAGGTAAATAACCTATAAGTATTTTTTTCTTCTTTTTCAATGCTGCAAAAGTAATGAAATGCTGCAGCTTGTGTAGTTTGGTATTTTGAACTTGCATAATTGGCTGTTTTCCCATTCAGAGCTACATATTGCATGTTATTATTCGGGAGCAGTTACTCTCAAGTTTCAATTTACATGCATTGTTGTTTTATGTACCTCTCACTATGTTGGTGTCTCTATTAAACAGTTCAATAATTACACTCACTCTTTTACTTGTTCAGTTCCTGTGCAAAGAATCGAAGATGACGGTATATGCATTGAAGACATGATGAGGGAGTGTGGTGTCCTTGATACTGGAGTAGATCAGAGCATTGAAGGCCATCCTGGCATTCCAACTAATATTTTTTCTGAGTTTTTTGGTGATGGCAGCATAAAAGCTGATGCTAATTTACCCAGCAAGAAGGTTTGTTGAACTGAATTTTATTTCTATGTTCCATCATATGTTTGTTTCCTTGTCTACTTTCTTTGTTCTATGTTCCTGATGCTGTTGTTCAACAGATTCGAGTGCATCTAAGATCATTGAAACCTGAAGATGCTTGCAAACTCCTTGAAAATTTAGTATCTGCATGGAAAATGAGGTGCTCAAGACTCCCATGTACATGTTTGTTCACCAGTGTGTTTTCATGCTAACTGAGTATTCTGTCCTGTTTGTGGATGTCTCCCCAGATCTGGTAGCACAAAGCTTGTTTTGCGGTGGATATACTGCCTATTAGTTGTTCATGGCCGTTTTATTCACTCTGAGAAATCCACAAAACTGATTAGCAACCTTGAGAAGGTATAGTTTCTTACACCAGCTAGCTGAAGCATGCTGGATATCTAATTTTCCTTTTGTTCGCTTGAATACTTTTCGCATTATTTGGAACATCTTATAGCATTGTTGTTAATGTCATGGAAATTATGTCGTAATAAAAGAGAGGTTTTGCTATTGGTTGCTGTCTTCTAGGTTAAATGATTGAAATTAGATAACAGCAGAATGTGGCTCACTAACTTGGAGGCCTCCATTGCAAGTATGAAGTTGATTGCCCCTGATAACAGGCTGTTATACAGTCGCTGCACAATCTTGTGCAAATGCATATGGAAAATTTGAGTCAAGAGGAACATCCAGTGTAGAGATAAATATGGGAGATCACATGCTATCTAATACTGGTTACTCATAAACTACTGCTGACTTCATAGGATTTGCGGGCATGTGAGTTGTGAACTTTTTGCCTTCCAAGAGAGGCCTAACTTCATGGAACATTTGATCTATATTTTCTTTATCCTTTTGTTTAGTTGCAGCACTAAATTACACAATACTCTCTAGTTTTTGTATGCCAAATTTGGGAGGTCTTATTTGTCTGAACTATCCAAAATATGACCTGAGATTGATATCAGTTGGCATGACACTGGAACAAACCTGGCATCAGCTCGATCCGGTCAACATGACCAGTTCTTTTTTTTTTTGTAAACAGTGTTTGGCAAGTTGTGTTTACAAGTACAGGCGTGCATGCCACTCACAGTTTTGTGCAGGAAGGACTAACTGAGCCATTCCTTCATTTGCAGATGTGTTCAGAAAGATACTCCGCAACTGAAGATCTGCTGAAGCTTTCTGGCCGGCTTCGGCTAATAAAGGCTCAGGTTTTAATCCATCTTTGGCGCTGAAACATTAAGTGAAATAGTAATGCTTCCGTTAATGTCTAAACAATCATCTGCTGATTTGAATTTTCATCAGGTTGACAAGGTTGCTAATAACGCATCTGAGCAGCCATCAGAGGAGATTCAAGATGCTGCTGCTGCTATTCAGTCCGAGGAGGAAGAGGAAGAGGAAGAAGTCGATGAAATGGTGTTTGGTCAGGATTCAGATTCATCACAAAATAGCGATGAAGATGCTGAGTAGACTGCCGCTGGTATTCCCCATTCTTGTGTGCGTTATTGTAATTTTCAAGCTTGATGTCCCATAGTCAAGTTTGTAAAACTAGGCAACACGGGAAGGTTGCGCAGAATTTTGACAAATGGAGGTTACATTTGAAAGACGAACTCGAGTGGTTTTGTTTCCTTGCCCTTTTACCTTTTCTGACGCTACGGAACTGCATTTAGTCTGAGTAGTGTCTGACTGGTCTAAAGTTTATACGTAGTAGTCATAGCCATTATTTGTTCCAGTCAAAAAGGTAGTTCACTCCAGTTGTATTCCGCAAGCTGACGTACGGTACAGCTCAACCCGCCAACCGCTGGGCTACATAACCGTTATGTTTGCATCAGGTAAATTTATGATGGGCCAAGATAAGCAAAACAGCTAATTTATTGGTGCGATGGAGAAGGTAGGAGTTTATCAAACTTTACGTAGCTACACGGAAGGAGAGATGCAACGAAAAGAGCGCTATGTACTAAACCCACCGCTTAATCTACAAACCCTTACCCTGGGAAACCAGGCATTATACTGTTGCTTGCTTTCTCACCAACCCAGCTACAAAGCACTAGCTATAATGCCTCCTCGCTTTTGATCTCGATGGCCATCATCCTAATCCTTTCTAATTATTCTCCACGAATTCCCCCACGCTATCCATGGCGCCGATTCAACAACAAATCCATCTCGAAACGTTGACGAAATGGTTTGTTTTTTCCGGAAAGACGAACGGCAACAGACTTTCTTACGTGTGTTTTCACTTTTCAGGCCCGCCCACATTAACGCTCGCTCGTGCTCAACCGACGGTGCCACCCGATGTGGAAAAAGCCGACGACTCCCGAGCCGCCCCTCATGCCTCCTCACCTCACCGGTCGCCACTCACCGGACCCATCCGCCATGCCTCACCAACCCCCGCCACGCGGGACGCCTATTTAAAGCACTCGCTTCGCCACTACCCCAGCAACACAAGCAGCAGCAGCTTCAAACTTACAGCAGCACTGCCCCGCACTGAGCTGATCGTAAGATCGTTTCTGCTCGGCCGATCGCTAGTGCACCAATGGCCTCCGCCAACAGCTGGACCCTCGAGATCGCGTCCCCGGTGGCCGCGCCGCGCCTGTTCCGCGCCGCGGTGATGGACTGGCACACCCTGGCTCCCAAGCTCGTCTCCCTCGTCGTCGCCAGCGCCCACCCCGTGGAGGGCGAGGGCGGCGTCGGCAGCGTCAGGCAGTTCAACTTCACCTCAGGTAAGCGCCCGCGGCACATCCTCCAAGCCAGCCAAACGTGTTGTTGCCGGTGATTAATTATCGTTGCTCTTGCAGCCATGCCGTTCAGCTTCATGAAGGAGAAGCTCGAGTTCCTGGACGTGGACAAGTGCGAGTGCAAGTCCACCCTCGTCGAGGGCGGCGGCATCGGCGTGGCCATCGAGTCCGCGACGTCGCACATCAAGGTGGAGCCGGCGGCCGGCGGCGGCAGCGTGGTGAAGGTGGAGTCGACGTACAAGCCGCTGCCGAGCGTGGAGATGAAGGAGGACGACGTCGCCAAGGCCAAGGAGTCCGTCACCGCCATCTTCAAGGCCGCCGAGGGCTACCTCGTCGCCAACCCGGACGCCTACAACTAAATCGATCGATGGAGTGGGATGCGATTGCGACCTTGGAATACGTGTGCGGAGCTTTGGGGTTTCCTTTTTTTTTCATACGAAATAAAGCGGTTCTATGCAGTGCATGGTGTGTGGACGAGATGTTGAAAGTGGTATGTACGATGCTTGTGTTGTTTGGTTATGTATACCCTCATGGTTTTCTATGGGAACAAAAAGGTTATGTAGACTGTACGCTGTGTACGAGGTATTCTGTTTTCCAATTCTATGAGTCTGAGTGTGTGACCGAATAAGAAATGTTTGCTGGATGCTGGTTTCAAATAGAAATTGGGAAACTATTACTCTGGTGAATTTGCAACAATTTTTTTAAAATATAATGCTAGGCGCTCTGGTGTTTACTGAATAAGTAAATGAACTGTTATTTTTAGATGATGGAATAATATGCTCCGACTTTACATATCCTCTCCAAGAGAAGGACATGAACAACTAGGTTTGAGGAGGATGGACAAACGACCATTTTTCATCTCAAAACTGTGGAACACAGAGTAAACATGACTATAGAAAAGCACGAAGGACTAAAAAACAGAGTAAACACTAGCTGATGCTATTTTCAAACACTAGATGGAGACTAAACACGTCATGGTCCGCAACATCTGTGGTTTGCTGCACCCTTATATCATCACGTACAGCTGGAAAATTGAGAGCATGAAGTGGAGAGTGATGAGTGTCGACAGCGAACCATGTGAAGGTATTTGCTAGAGTAAGGAGGAATATTTGGGGAAAGAGTAAATTTGTCAGAAATCGATCCGTTTGTTCGAAAGGTGCTTCTTGTAAGAGATTTTTAGCAAGGTTTAAGAAGAAGAAAGGGTGACGCCGTGACGGTATCATCAACCAATGGGTCTCTTGATGTCTGAAAACCCGTCGTTCATGTTTCTCAAGGCATATGTGCATCGGAGATGGGAGGAGAGCAGCAAAAACAGAGCATATACATATCTTTTTTCGCTATCGTTCCTTAGCACGTAATTCATTAAGAGGAGAAGAACAGTTTGGTTACAAGAACTTGCAGCGTCATCTGGAATTGATGACCTGCTAGCAAACAAGAATTATATAGATATTACATTTGCACCCTGTTACGACCCAACTACCACATTATGAGACAATACATTGGAATGAATGGCTGCCGTAAACGGCGCCAGGCAATGAAATCGTGCAGCTACCTAGGCAGACGCCTCTTCTATAATCTTTTGCATCAGTATCACCATCGTCCTCTAAACGTGATTGAAAGTTCTTGCATTTCTTTCAAGCCAAATGAACCAGGCCACCAAGATGATCAGAGAGTCTAAAGGTTTCTTGGCCATTTTGTCTACCCGTTTCCTCACTGTCAGCCACCAAAATTTCAGAAACAGATGGTGCAAGGTCCTACCAACTTAGTTTAGACAAAATGAGATGCCACACTTCCCTGGCATACACACACTGAACCAACAGATGATTTATGGTTTCAGACTCCTGGGCACAGAGAATGCAGGTATCATCATTTTGAAGGTTATGCTTCTTGCGTCTAGAGGCTGTCCAGCAAAGTCCATCAATAGCAAGCCATATAAAGATTTTGCATTTAGACAGCGCTCGAGTCTTGCACAGAGCCCTTGCCTCAGATATCTCATACTGTCCAATGAAGAAAGCATTGTAAGCTAACGTTGTTGAGAAGTTACTGTCTTGAGTCCATTTCCACAACACCTTGTCAAGGGTATCCTCACTTGAGATACTGTCCAATGAAGAAAGCATTGTAAGCTAACGCTGTTGAGAAGTTACTATCTTGAGTCCATTTCCACAACACCTTGTCAGGGGTATCCTCACTCAGCATGAACGGTTGTAGTTTGTTCCAAATGCTTAGGTATTCAAGGAAAACTTAAACTATCAATGCTCCTGTAATGTCCCTGACCTATTTCCTGTCTTGCAATCCTTTGTGTACTGTCCTTTTTTTTGCGGATTCTAGGACCAACCGCCTGAAGGAGACATGGAGCAATCTCCGCGATGCAATCCATCTATCTTTCCAGAAAAGAGTGTTTTTGCCATCACCGACCTAGGTTGAAGTAGAGTAGAAAAACAACTGGGTGATCTTAAGTTCCCTGAATCAGGCAAATTATGCCATGAGCGTGAAGTGTTAGTTTTCTTGAGCCACAACCATCGCATCCTTAGAGCACATCCCATGAGACGTAGGTCTGTAACTCCTAGACCTCCCAATACAGATGGTTGACAACATTTCATCCAAGTTAGGAGACAATGACCGTTAGAAATCATTTCTATTCCTTTCCATAGAAAAGCTTTCCTGTGTCTATCAATCTTCCTGATTGCCCATGGGGAGATGGCGACCGCGATAGCCGTGTGAATTGGAATGGCTGACATCTTCACCTTAACTAAGATTGCCCGGCCTGCTCTGCTCATTAACTTTGCTTTCCATGTGAGTAAACCATCACTGATCTTATCCACCAGATGCATCAAGTCATTCCGCAGCTTTTTAATTGACAGAGGAATCCCCAAATACCTACATGTGGCGGATCCACTTCGGATCTACTTGGTTAAACACGATTCAGCCGCATAATACGCGACGCTCATGCCTAAGCCGAGTAAACACGAAGTGCCGTCGGATTTCCTCCGATTTAACCACTTGAACAGGACCATTTTAGCAGACCCACACGAAGGTGAGCGGTTCCAGAGAATACCACAAGTCCACCGAGTTAACAACTTGACCACTTAGTTTGATTATGAAATAAACATCAGAGTTTTACAAGGTTTTCAAGGAAGACAACAGAAGGTAAAACCACTAGCGGAAGCAAACGTCGGGGTCGGACGTCCCTGGGGAGGCCAGCCGGGACATCACTGATCCCTCTCCTCGCCGTCCGAGGAGGGATCCCACTCGACCGTCCAACCCGGAGGGAGCTGGGGCAGCCAAGTGCCAGCGGGAGAAGGGTCGGGAGCAGCAACTTCACCTGGAAAAAAAACAGGAGCCACAACAAGGCTGAGCTACTAAGCTCAACAAGACTTAACTGACAGGGAGTAAAGCTACTCCACAGAACTAGACATGCAAGGCTTTTTGGCTGAGGGGTTTTGTTTGCCAAAAGCACTAAATCGAACCTTAGTTTCAAGTTTTAGCTCAGGTTCTACGTTCATTATCCGGTCTAGGTTTTGCAACTATGCTAGACAATCATAGAACCAACCAAGGTATGTATATATATCAACAAAACCATGTCATCATCAGATTCCTCATTTACCAAGGGTGACATAGCGATCAAGCAGTCTCAAACTGTGAGAGGCAGACGAATCGATTCGAGTTCTTTAACCATGCATGGTGAACCTAACCTCACGACATCCGCGCACCCGGAGGTCGCTTCCTGTGTCGGCCTTCCCCATCAATCCCCTAACCCGTGTCGGACCCATTTCCTTTGGTGCAAGGTTCCACAGACCCGGCCTCTGCCGTTCTGTGACCACGCATGCCACCACGTGCGACATCCAGCAGGGGAAACTCCGTTCCAAGAACAATGGGGCGACCGCTCACGTCTAGGTTCAATCCGGTACTAGGCTTCCTCATCCCATACTAAGTATGAGGTTAGTACTTTCAAACACTTGATCACGAACACCACCACTGTCGGGCCTTAGTCAAGTTTCATAGATAGACGGGGCGATCAACCGACCACCAAAGAGTTACCCAAACCCTGCCCCGTCCATCGTCCTTACAGTTGTAACAGAAGGGTAGACATCCAACTCCTACAATTCGCGAGTGACAGGGAATCACTCGGCTTTTACCGTCTCCTAGTTAAGCAAAGCAGCTACTCGGTCCAACAGCTAGTGTTCAGATCATGGGAAGCTACGATATGCGTCTAGGGTTCCAAACAACTCCTATACGTAAATGCACAAGCATGTTAAAGAAGGCATGCGCAAGTTTGGTAAAACAACACAGGGTTTTCATGCAACCGGGGCTTGCCTTCGAGCAAGGAGGAAGAGAACTGCTCGACTTCTGGGGCGGCTTCGGCTTCAGAGGGCAGGAGCTCAGCTACATCGTCGTCTTCTGGCGCTGGGTGCAGCTCGTAGAAACCGTCGGCGAGGCGCAGCTCTACACGAATGCAATGCATTAGTTAGCATAGACGGTTATTTCAACAGCAACACTTGCAAGTCTGAGCCCAGAAACTCGCGACAAAAAGCAGGAGGGTGGGAAGGTTCAAGGGAGCTGGTGGAGATCAAGAGGTAAGGGTCTGAGGAAAGGAACTTGTGATCTGACCCTTAAACTAGAGGATTTGGTATGCTAGGGATCCTCAGACTCAACGCTGAAGGGTTCCCAAGTTTTACACATACACCCTTGGTTTGAAGAAAAAGGTTACAGCCAAGCCCTTGGGCGAGGCGGAGAAGGGTCGGCGGAACAGACAGGGTCGGGCGAGACGGAACCGGGGTCGGACGGATAAGAGGGGTCGGACGAAGTGGACAAGGGTCGGACGAGGCGGACCAGGGGTCGGCAGCTTACCTTCTTCCTACAAGGAAAGCTTGGGGTCGGGAAGAAACAGGCTTGGGCGGAGGGCTAAGGTTTCGAACAACGGCTAGGTCCGGCAGTACTCCGGCGGCGGCGGTGCTTCTTGTGGATCACAAGTAAGCTCTTACGCAGCGCGGAGGAGCAAGCGGCTGGATGGCTTGGGGAAAACGGAGTGGAGCGGAGAGGAGAGTTCCTCAGGAACTTAGTGGAGTGGCGTTGGGAGCTCGAGCAGGGAGCAAGAGAAATGGCGGAAAGGCAGTGATGACGGAGGGAACTCCGGCGGGGTTTGCGCATTCCCTTTTATAGCGGCTGGAAAGGGAGAAGGGAAGCGGCGCGGGAGTGGGAAGGGGAGCGGCGCGAAGGCCGGGGAAGAAGCAATGGAGTGCTCTGCCTAAGCGGCGATTGAGCGACGAGGGCGGTGGTGCAAGACTTCGGGGATGACGCCAGCGGTCATTGGGCTCTGGCGTCAGGGCGGCGCAGGAGCGGGTATGCCGGTGGTTGAGATTTGGCGGAGGCGTCGTCGTCGTGCGGTAGAGTTGATGGAAGTGACCAGTTTAACGGCGCTAGCATCGAGGGCGCACAGGTGAGAAGATAGGCAGCCGCGGGCGAGCGCGGAGCAACAGATTGTCAGGCGGCTTCTGACAGGGCGGGAAAAGGAGCTGTCGCTGCCGTGGTCAGGGTTGGCGGAGGAGGAATCGTCGGGTAGCGAAGACCAGGCGGCGCGACTGTGTCGAAGTGACGGAAAAGACGGGCGACATCGGGCTCTGCGGCTGGGATCTGGCGATGTGATGATGGGCGCGGGAGGCAAGGTGTCGCAGAAAAGGTTGCAGAAGGGCTTCCGCTGCAATTGGGGAAGGGGGCGCGAGAATCCATTCGGTCGCGGGCCAGAGATGAGGCGGAGCGGCGACGTCGGAGAAGTTGAGCCACGCGGCGGGGAAGCTCTAAAGCGGGCATGCAACTCGAGTGCGCCTGTCGTGGAAGATCTGGGGGAAAAAAGATCTCGTGGGTCCACCGGTCAGATAGAACGGACGTTTGGGAAGGACTGAGAAGGATCCGACGGTGAGCTGGGGTTTGCGGGGTCGGAACTGGAGACAAGCAGGGAGGGGTCGGGTCTCAGGGGTCGGGACCGGTCGGGAGGTTGAACATTTAGGCTTGGGAAGCTAAGACAGGTGATCAGGGGCTCGGATTAAGATTAACTTGGAAGATTTGGGGCCGATCGTCACACTACATGGTAGGGGTTCTAGGCGACTTGGAAAGAAGTTGAGCAACCTGACTGTATGCTCCAGGTCACACTGAATGGGAGAGACAAGGCATTTGTTCAGGTTTGTTTTAAGACTAGAAGCTACTCCAAACATGTCCAGAACAACCCCTATGACAACCAGGTCTTGTTACCTTGATGCCAGAAATAACACAACATCGTCTGCATAAAAATACGCACGATTTTGCATAAGATTATCCCCTAGTGGCATGAGGAGACCCTCCCTGTTGGCCAGCCTGATCATGGAGTTTAGAGTTTCCATTGCTAGGACAAAGAGCATTAGCGACAGGGGGTCACCTTGCCTAAGATCCCTAGCATGACAGATTCTTCTACCTGGGCACCCGTTGAGGATTATTTTAGTACTTGCCGTGGATAAAAGCACGCTAATCCAATTGATTCATTTTCTTGTGAAGCCCATGTGCCGCAACAGAGCTAATAAGAAAGTCCAGTCAACAAAATCAAAAGCTTTTGAAATGTCCAATTTGAGTAGTGCAGCCGGGGATTTTTTTCTGTGTAGAAGCTTTGCTTATAGTTGAACTACCCTAAAATTATCATGTATCAAGCGACCTTTTATGAAAGCACTCTGATTATGAGCAATCAGGTTGTGGAGCTCCGACAATCCCCAGTTACAAGGGGAAGACGACCCAATGGACATTCGATCATCATTCAAGGGCCAGCGTATGTTAGACTTGTATTGAGTGGATCGGATAGAACATTGGTTGGTGCTAATGTTTCAGGCGACCGATTTTGTCATTCTTTACAGCGATGAACAAGAGCCATCGGATGTGAATGCAACCGTCAGCAGCGGTCAGTAGAACTTTAGAACCTGTGGACCGGTAACAATTTAACCCTACCAGTTTGTTATGTTCTCTTTGTAACCACACCAAACAAGTGCCAAACAATGCCTTGCTTCGATCTAGACGGTCAGCCTCCGGATCGCTTTTTCTAATACTCAATTGCCTACAATTTGCCCACGCGAACGATAGCGCCAACAGCCAATTCCGTCAACACATTCTTCGTTCGTCTTTCAACTAGACGTTGACGGGAGCGCAACAAAGTTTCTGACGCGTGCTTTGCGACGCCGGCCTTATCAAAGCTCACCGGGCCGACAGTGGCCATCCAATTTGGAAAAGCCCGACGCCGCGCGCGGCAACTTCAGACCTCTCACCGGCCATCACCACTCGCCGGACTCCAACGGGGCAAGCCTCACCAACCCCCGCCTACCGAGCCTCCTGGCTCCTATTTAAACCCGTCGCTCCCGCTCGCTCCAGCAACACACCCAAGCTGCAGCTCCAGCTACTTGCATCAGCTAATAAGAAGCAAGCAAGGTCTCAGCACCGAGAGCCGAGTCGATCGAAGCAATGGCCGCCACCAACAGCTGGACTCTCGAGATCGCGTCGCCGGTGGCCGCGCCGCGCCTGTTCCGCGCCGCGGTGATGGACTGGCACACCCTGGCCCCCAAGCTCGTCTCCGACGTCGTCGCCAGCGCCCACCCTGTGGAGGGCGAGGGCGGCGTCGGCAGCGTCAGGCAGTTCAACTTCACCTCTGGTAAGTATCCGGCCATCGATCAAGCAGTTTCACACTCAAACCTTGTGATTTCTCTTGTGATCAAGCAGTTCAACATTGTGATTTCTCGCTGATCAAGCAACTCATCATCACACCATGCCACTGCTCCTGCGTGCAGCCATGCCGTTCGGGTTCATGAAGGAGAGACTCGAGTTCCTGGACGCGGACAAGTGCGAGTGCAAGTCCACCCTCGTCGAGGGCGGCGGCATCGGCGTGGCCATCGAGACGGCGACGTCGCACATCAAGGTGGAGCCCACGGCCGACGGCGGGAGCCTGGTGAAGGTGGACTCGACGTACAAGCTGCTGCCGGGGGTGGAGGTGAAGGACGAGATCGCCAAGGCCAAGGAGTCGGTCACCGCCATCTTCAAGGCCGCCGAGGCGTTCCTCGTCGCCAACCCGGACGCCTACAACTAAATCGCTCGAGTGGGATCAGATTTCTGATGTCCAAATATGTGCACAAAAAGCTTTGCGTATTTGTGTCTTGTTTATTTTAAAATAAAAGCTGCTCTAAAGCAGCGTGGCTGTGCGGGGGATGAGAGAGCACCGAGGAGACTGTTAGACTTGAGGAGTCAAAGAGTGTTTTTGCTATTGTCATGTAATGATTTGGTCTGTCGCTGTTTATTGTGTATCATATCTTAGTTTTGCATGGAAATAAAGTCGTGATTTATGAAGTAATCTGGTCTGAAAGTTTGACTAAAGAAGTTATTTTTTAAGTTTTGCAACAAAAAAAGTTTCTGAAACAAGTATGCAGGATATTCCTTGTGTCCTCTTTCAAAATTTGGAACAAGAAGGCTTCGAAAACAGTATCATTGCATAATTTTGCAGCAATCAGTTTTTAACTCTCACTAGTATACTCAACAAAGAAGAAAATAATAATAAACAAAGAAATAATTTAATACATAGTTTAAGGCTAGCAATATAATGTGTCCTACCTCGTGCATGCTCCATTGCTCCTACCAGTACAACAAAGAGTGAGAGCCAAGGCACACAGGGGTATGAAAATTGGGAGCGTTCAACTTAGAACAAAGCAGATAATATTTCAACCTGATGCTAGATAAACGCATGCATCATCAACACAGATTCCAAGTTAGTTATCTGTCTCTCTGGCAAGCAACAAAATTATCCCTCCATGGTTACAGTTACAGCAAAAATTCAGAAACTATGAGAAGATTTGTTTCAACCTGCATGAACAGATAATTAACTTGCCATCTGTGTTGGTGTTTGCTCTGT
Organism: Setaria italica; assembly: GCF_000263155.2. Taxonomy (NCBI): domain Eukaryota; kingdom Viridiplantae; phylum Streptophyta; class Magnoliopsida; order Poales; family Poaceae; genus Setaria; species Setaria italica. The sequence goes on along the minus strand of NC_028458.1, from coordinate 48,825,761 downwards.
ATTTTCTTTCTATATAGACAAGACATAGGTCAAATGAGATTCTGACAAAGACCAATAAATTTGTGTGAAAACAACACCTACATGCATTCTTTTCCGTTCTCCATTTTCTGTCCGAACACTTGCCTGCTTTCTTAATTAATTTGAATCCAATTCGATGAACATTGACCGAGAGGAGCGCTCTGCAGCACGATGCCAACCCTGCATAATTGTGGCTCAACCGACATTGCCGTTCATTTAGGACTTTCAGGGAAAAGAACGACCGCTGCCTCACCAGATCATCACCCGCCGGCCTCACCAACCCAAACTGAGAGGCTGGGAACGATCTATAAAACCCCCCAATGCTCCCGCCGCATTTTATCAATCCAAGCAAACACAAACCAGCAGCAGCGACAGTTTGCGAGTCCAAGCAGTAGCATTTGCTTTCTCAACGCCAAGCCCTCGCAGCAACCATGGCCTCCACCAACAGCTGGAACCTCGAGATAGCGTCGCCGGTCGCCGCGCCACGCCTTTTCCGCGCCGCCGTGATGGACTGGCACACCATGGCGCCCAAGCTGGCCTCCCACATCGTCGCCAGCGCTCACCCCGTCGAGGGAGATGGAAACGTCGGCAGCGTCAGGCAGTTCAACTTCACTTCAGGTATGCATTTTCATTTTCTCACGCGCCATTTCAAGATAATTCTAACAGGACCAGAGATGGATTCATATGCCAATTGCCAATGCTTCCTGCAGGTATGCCGTTCGGCTTCATGAAGGAGAGGCTCGAGTTCTTGGACGTTGACAAGTGCGAGTGCAAGTCGACGCTCGTCGAGGGCGGAGGCATCGGCGTGGCCATCGAGACAGCGACGTCGCACATCAAGGTGGAGCCGGCGGCCGGCGGCGGCAGCGTGGTGAAGGTGGACTCGACGTACAAGCTGCTGCCCGGGGTGGACGTCAAGGACGAGATCGTCAAAGCCAAGGAATCCGTCACTGCCATCTTCAAGGCCGCCGAGGCGTACCTCGTCGCCAACCCTGATGCCTACAACTAAGCCGTCTCCTATATAAAGATAGTGTTTGCACTTTCGTGTGTATTGCTGTGTCAAAATAAATGAAGTTGCTCGAGATGCACGCTGCTGGTACTGGATGAGGGAGAATCCAACACAATGTATGTTTGAGAAGTTTGATAGTGTGTTTTTTATGTCGTTGGAGGGTGTTTATGGTTTATATATTTGTCGTGTTGATCGTGTGTTCCTCGTTTTTATACTGAAATAAAACAAAACCGATATAAAGCAGTACTCTGTTTTAAACTTTTATAGTTAAAAAAGAGTCCTTTAGGCAGCCTAAGCCGTGATTTTTATTTTTATTTTCTCACTACAGCTTTGACATGTCTAGAGAGAGAAGGTTAGGTAAACTTTTGCATTGAAAGCAGGCCCTAAGCAGAACATTCACCTTTTTCGGATATATATAAACATACATAATACAAATTTCATGTATATGATCAGTGGCAGATCTCGTCCATGAGATTAGGAGGGGCTCTCTCTTCTTTTTCTCCTTCCTTCCCTCCCTTACCTTCTTCTTCATTCTTCCTAAAAAAATCAAGGAGAGGCTAAGGGGGTTCCATTGTCCGAGCGGGCGGTAGGGAGGCTTGAGCCCCGCCCGCCCCACCACTAGATCCACCCCTGTATATAACGTTGAATATTTTTCAGCATCTCACAAGGTGTTCGATACTGCTTACAAATTTTAGCATGTGTAAACGCACAAATTCTATAAGTCATATTGTATACACAAGTTTCTACATGATTTGTTATTTGAGCTCGCTACAAAAAGCTGGAGCAAGATATGAGAAAAGTAAATTTTAGATTTCATATTTTCTTATGTGCTTCTTTTGTTTTTGGTAAGGCGAGGCACCAGCGCGGCAATGCCTCGATTGTGGTGTCTCAGACAAACCCAATTACCCAAAGCACAATTTACAACATTCTCTTGAACTAAAATATGTATCCAAGACTGTCTAAATTAAACTACCATGAAAGTATTTCTCAAGAGAAAAAATATATATATAATGTTGCCTGAAAAAATTAGACTAGTTTAAGTTCTGCCTCGGAAAAAGATCACCTGAAATTATTGCTACAATTTCTTTTGTGATTATTAGGGGTAGCAAAGATAGTGCAGGCAGAACTTAAATAGAATGACTAGTTTCTTCTTTTATTAGGGGAATAGTAAGTGTTTTCTAAAACAACCTAAGAATTTTTCGAGAGGCTAATTAAATGTTTCTAATGCTACCATTTTTATACATCTGTTATAAGAATATATCACAGTTAGACTATTTTTACTCAGAGCAGAAAATAAAAAACAAGAGTAAAATGGAAAACTTTTTATTGAATTCTTGCATAGAACCTTAAACTCTTAAAATGAGGATTGTTGTCCATAAATATTTTTACACAAAATAAATTAGTTTAAGGACCAAGATTTTCACTTTGAAAAGTTTACATACCTAGTTGAGAACCCTGGAAAAAATGTAAGAACCTCTAATGCACAAATTTATTTTTAGAGACAGATTATCAAAGTTATTTACATACTGTATTGAGTACTGACCGATTACTTGAACAGGCAAGTGAGAAAGAAGAGAGAACGAGATGAGGTCACTCGGAGACATCTTCGTAGTTAAAATCGACCATTTCAATCTTTCTTAATTGTTTTTCCTCCTCTGCCCTAAAAAAAATATTTTTCCTCCTCACCAACCGTGCAACTGAGCCGAAATATGCTTCCATCGCTCATCATTTTCCATGGCTTGTTCCACCCCTTTTTTCTAGCTTTCAAACATGGCAAAAAGATGCATGCGCCTCCTCGTGGAGTGCTCGAGTACCATACCAACCCTCAACCCTGCATAATTAACCTTATAAAAAACCCTGCATAATTAACGTTCAGCTAAGACCGCCGTTCATTCTGGAAAAGCGCAGCGGCCGGGCCTCTCAAAGACTCGACGCAACTACGTTTGCCTACAGTGACAGTAATGCTACAATAAGTATGTACAAAATTTTGTGCAAGATTATTTGTCCCGGGCCAATAAGTATGCGTTGTTTTATTGCCTCTTATTATAGGAGACCGTCTACAGCCTACTTTGCTCTGTCTGAGAATGTAACATAAGGCATATTTTTTTGTTAGGTCTAATCTTTGATGAACAAAATCGAACCAGAATTTGCTAAGACAGTCATGCTGAACTCTGTAAATTTTGTTCTGTTATCAGTTCACATTTACATTTCTAACATATCCCATAAAAACTAGAGATGACACTCCAACGAGGAAATTCAAATATATTTTGCATGTTACCAAACATTATAATGACTTTTCTAACTAAAAACACCGAATGATGTTTTTATCGATCTTAACTCGCTGATCAAATAGGATAATACTGCTGATTATTGGTTTACAAATGATTAATTGACAAAGGCATCCTCCTAAGCACCAAGAAACGCAATATGGGAGAATCCTAATTTGAGTGTGGGCGCTAGCACGCTGGTAAGCACAAAACTTAAACGAAAGGGTTCATTTGGATCCCTCGTCACCGCCACTCGCCTTGCCTTGCCTCGCCCGGCAACACCAGGCCAGCTCCCAAGGAGATGCTTGCTTCCCTTACCGTTGCTCGGCTTGCTTCGAACCGCCGGTCGATCCAGCAGACAGCAGGGTTCGATTTGGACGTAGCGGTTCGATCCGGTGACGGGGGAGCTCGATTGGGCAGTGGCGAAAGTTGATTCGGTGGCAATGAAGGTCGATTTTGTGCCAAAGGACCTCGATTTGGCTATGTTGGAGGTTGATTCAGCGCAATGGAGGTCAATTTGGCGGCGGGGCGGCTTGATTTGGTGGCCAGAGACCTCAATTTGGCAACGGTGGAGGTCTCTACGGCCGCACGAGTTCGCGCGTGGGCAAGCTAGCCTTGCCCAGCCGGGCAAGCTTGCGGGGCAAAGTGGTGAGGCAATGAGCTACCAAATAGCTCACCTTGCTCGAGAGGCGAGGCTAGGCAAGTGGCTGGCAAGGGATCCAGATGGACCCATAAGGTTCATGCGTGTTGTTGCCCTCCTTTTGCTAAGCTCCACAACTGAGACACGTGATTCACATATATGGATCACATGCGTAATACTCCTCATTCCTTAATTCCTTTACTAGTGGTCTATTTTCTCCTTTCCTAGTATCACCTCTCTATAAAATCTAGTCCTCTCTTCCCGTTCCATTTACCTCTTTTCAGATGTGAACTCGCTAGAGGTTTCTAGAAAAGATTCAACGTTTGGATGACAACAATAAGCTAGAGTGCGCACGGGTTTTGTGGCTGCAGTAGCATCTCTCCTTTGGCGGAGACCCACACGATGTGGCGCATATGGTGATGCCAAAACCTCGATATATGACGGTTGATTTGTGCATGCAGGTGCTAGTGCTAGTGGTGGATCCTCCTTATTTGCAGATCCCATGCCACCATGTTGGGTGGGTGGCTGTCTGCAACGAGCGAGACGTGCATCAAGTATGTCTCCTTTTCCTCTTTTCTGTTGCTACAATTTCTTTTGAAAAGGTTAGCATAGGTTTTCAAACGTTTATTACAAAACATTATATATAGTTTTTTAAAACTGTTCATGGATTTTAATAAAGAATTCTCCGGAGAAGTTATTCAAAAGCTCCTTAAAAAATGAAAAATGTATTCAATAGAAGTTATCTGAAAACTCTTTCTGTAAAAAGTTCCATGAAAACTAAAATGTTTGTCCCCTTCTTTTTTAAAAAAGGTTGTGAAAATCTTCTCTGAAAGTAGTTCAATTCTCTCTGGAGACAGAATCTTTATTTGGTAAAATGTTTTGAAAAACTGCTTAGGAGCAAGGGGGCTACAAGTTAGCGGGAGCAAGATTCAAAGGAGAAAAATGAGAAAAAAAGAGGAGGGAGGCAGGGAGCAGTTACCCTAAAATCATGCGCGCTGGCGCCAAATAGCGTGAATGCGCCAAATTAGCGACCCTCGAGTCACGCGTGACGGAACACGTTGGCCGCGGCCGTTCCACGGCCGTTCACACCGTTTTCCACAACACTCCCCAGTCAGTCTCCAGCGCGTCGCCGCGACGCTGCCTGTTGACTGCTGTGCTGCTGCGTTCACCCCCCCACCCCAGCAACTCGTCTTTCTTTTCCTCTCCCCGTTCACCTCCCGTGCTCGCTACCCCCAACCTCACTCGCCCCCTACTCGTGGCTTTTCTTTCCTGGCGGCGACGACTGGGCGAGCGGCGCCGCCCTTCGCCGGGTCTTCGCCGGGCCCTTCGCCGCTGACGAGCACCCACCAGGTACGCCGCCGCTCCTTCGCGTCGCTTCCCTTCCTGCTCTGCGAGACCGAGCCCCCCAAACCCTAAGCAAGTTGTTTCTACTCGGATCTGACCCAATTGCAAGGATGTGCATGTCCTATACTGGCTCCGCCCATGGCGTGGAATCATAATCCCTCTCTTTCAGTCGAATGGTGTGGTATCGAGATGGTTGGCGTTTCTTCTCCTTGGTAGAGCTGGCAGTTAGATGTTTCGATTTGATGATGAAAGGTTTTGGAAATCCTGTCGCGCCCCCATGGTTCCTATATGGACATGACTTCAGGGTCTCATTACCAGAATCTAGAATTGGAAAGGAATGTACTGAATATTTTAAGGAAGTCCAACATAACCCCCTAAAAACAGTGTTCATTTACAAAGAAAGTATTGAACCTAAATTTGCACCAACTACAGATCCACGGTAAGTCTACTAATTAGGAAAGCTCGAATTGGGGCCTCCAACTAGGAAAGACTAAACTGAAACCACAGGAATTTCGTGTTAAGTATAGTAGCATTGGCGCAATTAACTGCAAATTCAATTAAAATGAAAGCTATTTTATGACTTCTCTCTGCAAAAAAGCAACCAACTCCGTCTTGAGTGATTTCTAATTTGTATCAAACATTCAAACCATAGCTATTCAACAGATCCCTTTTCTTGTGTCTGGAACCAGATTTGAACTGGTGTGGACTAAAGATGGGACAAGCAAAACAAACTCGTCACAGAATACAGTTTTTGTGTCCATAAACTTACAGATTCATTCTTACTGGAAATGAATCGGCAAAATACCTCCAGTTCAACCAAATGCAAAATAATCCAAAGTCATGTAGCCAACAGATAAGCAAGCACCAAATCATGTAGGTTGAGTTAAACCATTAACATGGTTTACTTTTAACCTGTAAACCATGTGAATGTGATACCATGAGAGGTTTAGATTGATTTTCCTACGGGGAAATACATGGGTGCGTACGTGTATGTGCATGCAGATTTCCTGGTTTACCAACCAAGATCCCTCGCTACTCCAAAGTTATTGAAGTACCTGTTCAGTAGTCATATTAAAACAGTTACACGACTATGGGAAAACCACCAGAATTCAATTTAGCATAAATCGTGGAAGATTAACCAAGAAAGAAAATTAAGGTAACTCATTACACAACTTATTTTTTTGACAGTCGTGGAACACTGGCACCTGCAGCCCAGCACACAAAAAACTTTCAAAATAGCTACACATTTGCTTTGAAGATCTAGGAGAGCACATTAACAATGTACCGACAATATCACATAAAAATCATTAATTATATTTACGTTGAAGCTTTGAAGATCTATGAGTGCATTAACATAAGAAACATACAAAATACAGTCATTGTCCCAATACCACTGAAGCTTAAATCAATTGGCCATCCTATCCACAAACAAATATGGACACAGCAGGATTTGTAGCTTGAGAGATCAAGCCATCCACAATGATTACTCAGGAGAAATGCAACCCCTCAGTAAATTCCCATATTGGTACTTTGGGCCTTTGGGGATTTGGTGACTGATTGCCTGTTTGGTACATACACAACTGTCAATGCTCTGTATATGGCAATGCGTTAGCATTTGCTACTATGATCAGCTAAAAGCATTACCATATAGCTTGGGATTGATTGATTGATTAGTTAATATTGAACTGCATGCTGGAGTGGCTTTTAGCGGTGATTGGTCATGTAATTATTAGACTTCTTACGTTATACCTTTTATAGCAGGTCATCCATGATTTCAGCCTACAGAAGGTGATTGCAAAGGGGGATGATGGAAGAGGAGGGACACCATGGAGTTGTTTTGGCATGCAGCATCTGTGGGTTTCTCTTTGCTGTCCTTAGCGCTCTCAGCTTTTGGGTCCTATGGGCTGTGAATTGGAGGCCATGGAGGTTATACAGGTATGCTGCCAAGTATTTGTATTTTTCTCAATTGAGCTTAACCAATATCCTGCTATTTTTATTGCTTGTTAATGTTTTCCCCCTCTCTTTTGTTACTCAGTTGGATATATGCAAGGAAATGGCCAACATATGTGCAAGGACCTCAACTAAGCACACTCTGCAGCTTTTTGACTCTTTTTGCATGGCTTGTTGTCATTTCCCCTATAGCAGTTCTGCTTGTGTGGGGGAGCATCCTTATCGCTCTTCTGGAAAGGAACATAATTGGTTTAGCTGTTATAATGGCGGGTGTTGCTTTGCTTTTGTCATTCTACTCTATAATGCTCTGGTGGAGAACACAATGGCAAAGCTCAAGTACGTTATCTGTTCTTTGTCTTGATTAATTTAGCATTTATTTCTCTAGAAGATTAGAATCCATGTAATAATATTTTTTATGTCCACACTTACTTGCTGGTCATGGGTTCATGGATTAAAAAACTCAACCAACCAAGGAGGAATTAGGTGGCATTGTAAATAAGAAGAAATAGGAATAAGAAGAAATAGGCACCCAGATTCGAGTGGAAGAAGGTTTGAACCTGGGTGGTGGAGGTGTACACCCAGACCCCCAGCCAACTGAGCTATTCATAATTCACTATTATTATATTTTGATAATTGGTGTTTATCTATAATTTTTTTACCGAGAAATTTGTTACCTCAGAAATTTGAATTACAAAGAAAACTGTTGAAAACATGTTCAGTATCATCAGAGATTGCTCTGTGAGATTTTGCAACAAAAGTAATGAATGACACACTCAGCTATGCATAAAGACTTAAGACTTTTAAGTCCTTGGGGGTTTTCCTGTTCAATTACCAGTATTGTTTAAACTTTTCTAAAATGCAGTTCTGTAGGGTTTTCATTAGTTTTTCCAGGCATCAAGGTGTTTCTTCACTTTTTTTTTTTGGCCACACTGTTATCTTCTTCATTATATTGGTCTGGTTGTATTAACTAATGACATGTTCGTTGCAGAGGCTGTTGCTTATCTTCTCCTCCTGGCAGTAGGACTACTTTGTGCCTATGAATTTTGTGCTGTTTATGTTACAGCTGGTGCTAGTGCTTCTGAGCTTAATTCTCCATCGGGGTTCTTCTTTGGGGTGTCTGCAATATCATTGGCCATCAACATGCTCTTTATATGTAAAATACTGTTTAATGGTAAAGCTTCTGATGTTCTATTATCACTTGTTATGAGTATCTGTCACTCATTAATATGGAACCTGGTTCAGCTCACCTTTTTGCACACTTTTGTACAGTAAGTGGATTTGATGTTGATGAATATGTGAGGAGGTCGTACAAATTTGCCTATTCTGACTGTGTTGAAGTGGCTCCTGTTTCATGCTCTCCTGATCCACCAGATCCTAGTGAGTTATACATGACAAAATCCAGCAGGTAATTTCTTTTTTTTGTTTTTCCTTTCTTAAACATACAATGTTGTATGTTTTCTATACATACTAATACTGTTATACTAATGAGTAATGAGTTCATTGTTGGGGCAATAGTTTTTCCACAATGTATGTCAACTGATGACAAAATCAAGTGTAACTTTTACAAAGTTTCCACCTAACCCCACCAAAGGATATGATGATTTAGTAATCGAACTATTCACCATTTAAGATTAGAAGAGAAGTCCAAAACTTGTTACCATTTCACTGTTGTGTTTTTTGGTCTGTGCATCATGTGCTTGGACTTATATAGTTATATTGCGAAATGGTGGGAATCCTAAATTGCTATCTGCAGTGTGCTTCCAACTCAACTAAGCCACATGTCTCTCTTTGTATTATCTCTCTCTTCTCAATTTGATAAAACGTTCACATTTTGTAACCTGGAACTGCAGGGTCAAGCATTTAGGGCTTCTCTACATTTGCTCACTGCTTGTGCTTGTTCTCTATTCTATCTTGTATGGTCTTACCTCAAAAGAAGCTCGTTGGCTGGGTGCTTTAACTTCAGTTGCAGTGGTGATTCTTGGTAATGTTTTTGACTTTTTTACTTGCATCAATGAGTGTGTGCTCTGTATCTGTTTCTTGACTTCTTATTTTCTTTTCTGCAGACTGGAATCTTGGCTTGTGTTCATTTAGATTTGAGCTTCTTAAAAGTCGGATGATAGTATTATTTGTGGCTGGAACATCAAGGGCTTTTCTTATATCCTTTGGAGTGCATTACTGGTTTGTAATCATCTTTGTCCTTTTGTATCAGAACACATTTAAGACCTAGCATTCTTCTACCTATTTGCTAACTAGAGGTGTTACATTAGGTACCTTGGCCATTGCATCAGTTATGCTTTTGTAGCATCTGTGCTTTTGTCTGCTGCTGTCTCTTGCTGGCTTTCTATTTCAAACCCCTCAGTTGCAAGGATAGACGCTCTAAGAAGTACAGTTATAAAGCTGCGGGAGGGATTTCGAAGGAAAGGACAGAATAGCTCTTCAAATTCATCAGAAGGTTGTGGCTCTAGTGTGAAGCGTAGTAGTGGTAGTGTTGAAGCTGGTCAAAATGGTAATGCAACTGATTCTATGTACAGAAGCAATTCACAAAGCGATGGTGTCAATTGGAACAGTATCCCTTTTGATCGATCCAATAGTTGTCAAGAAGGCCGGAGCTCTGACAAGAACATAGATAGTGGACGTGCAAGTTTAGCTCATCGGAGTAATTCATGCCTCTCTGCTGTACAAGACTCTGAAACTGCCATAGTTACAGCAGATAGGCATGGAGAGCCCAGTGCTTCACTTGTTGTTTGTTCTAGCAGTGGTTTGGAAAGTCATGGTTGTGAGTCTAGTGGATCAGCTACCGCCTCAGGTAATCAACAGCTATTGGATTTGAACCTAGCAGCAATATTTCAGGACAGATTAAATGACCCAAGGATTTCATCTATGCTAAGAAAGAACGGTGGACTTGGAGATGTAGAACTAGCTAATCTTCTTCAGGATAAAGGGCTGGATCCAAATTTTTCCTACATGCTGAAAGACAAAGTTATGGATCCACGGATATTAGCTTTGCTACAGAGAAGCAGCTTGGATGCAGACAGAGAGCATCAAGATGATGTAGATGTCACAGCTACTGATTCAGACAGACTGGATACCACTATTGCAAATCAGATCTCTCTGTCAGAAGAACTTAGGAGAAGTGGTTTAGAAAAATGGTTGAACATTTCAAGGCTAATATTCCATCAATTAGCTGGCTCTCCAGTGCGTGCTTTTATTGTTTTCACTATATTGTTCATCATAGAGACTTCGATTGTGGCTATCCATCGACCAGAGACCATCAAGGTGATAAATGCAACACATGAACAGGTAACTTTGTTGCAGCGCACTGTAATTTTTTTTTGAAAGGTTCACTATTAGTTTGACCAATAGAGATTTTATCTTAATTTGGCAGTTTGAATTTGGTTTCTCGATACTGCTTCTGTCACCAGTTGTCTGCTCCATCATGGCATTCATTTGGTCTCTGCGTGCTGAAGACATGATGATGACATCCAAACCGCGGAAGGTGATATGCGCTAAAATAAAAAGTTCACTATTTGGCATACCAGTAAATATTTTTTCATTAATATAATTTCAAATTTTGCCATATTCTACAAGTGCTTAATACTGTTTCTGTTTAAACATTTACTATGAGTTGCTTCTATGTAATGGAACATGAATACTATATGATAATGGGAAAAGGAAAATTCCTGTATGGGATGTGACTCAATGAATATGTTTCTGTAGTAATACCTTTACCTGTGTGGGCTACAATCGCTACGTAATGGAAAAAAAAAGAATACCTTTACCTGGGAGCTAGATGTGCTCAAACATCTAATTCCGTGTGTAAAATCCTTGCCAGCTGTAAATTCTATTTATGATCTGTGCTTTAGTTTCCTTAAAATACAATGTTGTATTTGTTGCTATTATTTTAAATATTACTGATCTTAACAATAACAACTTTGCCTTTCTTTCTCAGTATGGTTTCATTGCGTGGCTGCTTAGTACATGTGTTGGTTTGTTTCTCTCTTTCTTAAGGTACATATACTTTCTCATATCTGATGCATCATTTACTATTAGGGTTCTAGTTAATATAAATACCAATTAGCCTTTTGTGCCTTATCTAATTGATTATATATTTACACGAGGACATCAAGTTATATATGCATAGCAATATTTTGTTCGTCTAATCATTTGATTTAGTCTTTTATGTTATAACATATTGTCATTTTAGTATTGCATTATCTAGCTCATTATGCAATGCTGTAGCTTGGTTTCTGCACAGTGGAGCCATGTGACTTATTATGTCTGTAGAATGGACTGTTGTGGTTGTTATTAGTGAAAATGTGTTTTTTGGAGCATAAAAGGTAAGCTCTCAGATCTAAACATCAGAAGTGCCTTTGTGGCAAGCAAACAGAAGGGACTTACCTATTTAGATTTTTTAGAACATAAAAGTAAGCTATACTCTAAACTCAGAACCAAAAGTAGAAAATGTGAAGATATACCATTCTTTAGTTGGCAACAGACGAGACCAATATGTTTAGATTCTTAAAACTAATGTCATCAACTATGTCACAAACTTATGTACTAATAGAGTAATTGTTGGTCAAATGTTTGTCCTAATGAAACGAAATAAACCTTACAATTCAAACAGAGGGAGTACCACACGAGCTAATTTTTGAAATTCTTATTGAATTGCCTACATTTAATTTAGGAGAAACAATTTCAAATTACCATATTTATAGAACGAGAAAAATGGAATGTCATGTCTAGTATGCAAATAAATTATCTCAACAATAACTGAAGTCTGTTCTGCACTGGTTGAATGTCATCACCATCTAATTCTTTTAGAATCTTTCAGTTTAAATTATTTTTATGCATATGATCAGTAATATAGTTTTTAAGCGTATATTTGTTTAACATAAATGTCTAGTTTTATTGTTCTTTTGTTGAAAAATGGACAATACACATACCTCCTGAAAAGTTGAAATGTTTCCTTCTCTGAATTATGCAAATCTTCCTGTGTATTTCTGGCTTACAATTTTATGACTTCTTAATCAGCTTGATATCTTCAATCAATTAATACATTTTTTTTTGGGTGAAACATATGTATTCTGATCTGGAAGTCATCTTTTTTACTCTGCAGCAAGTCATCAGTTATATTGGGCTTGTCTCTCACAGTACCACTTATGGTGGCTTGCCTCTCATTTGCTATTCCCATATGGATCCGTAATGGTTACCGTTTCTGGATTCCTGGAAGGGAGATTGATAGTCGTGAAAATGTTAGTCACGCTCCAGGAAAGAAAGAGGTTTGTTGTTCAGTTCCTTCTGAATTTTGCAATTTGCAACTTGGCATTTTCTTTTCATTTGGATAAGTAAGTGTGGCATTAATCTAGTCAATCTCTTTGTTCAGTCAGAAGGGTAATCTGAATCGCAACCCAGTCTCGTGTTGCAAGCTCTAATTACCGGATTATGTGTATTCTAAGTCAATATTTCCCATATGGTCTTAGTCATATCGGCATGGCTTCATCATGTTTTTAACACATCTAATATAGAACATTGCAGCCTAATTTTGTAGTGCAGATTTTACTAAGATTGTTATTGATAATGTAGAATGCATTTCAACCATCCAATAATGGTAATTAAGAAAAATATGTTACTGTTTCTTATCCTTTTCTTTTTCTGGTTTCAGAGGGCTCTCTTTGCTATCAGCATAGCTGTTTTCATTGCATCAGTTATTGGCCTTGGTGCAATAGTATCAGCGAAGCCTTTAGACGCTTTAGGCTACAAAGGCTGGGATGCTGATAAGAACAGTTTCTATTCTCCGTATGCAACATCAATGTATCTTGGATGGGCGTTATCGTCAGCAATTGCTGTTCTTACCATGGGGTTGATACCTATTGTTGCTTGGTTTGCCACATACCGGTTTTCACCTTCATCAGCTATATGTGTTGGCCTCTTTGCAAGTATGTTCTATTTGATCTTGTTCAAAATTTACTTTGAATATTCGATGTAACATATTGCAGCCTACATCTTCAGATAACTGATTCTAAGTCACACTTTTCTGCAGCTGTTCTTGTATCATTTTGTGGTGCATCTTACTGGGGAGTAGTAAATTCACGAGAGGATGGTGTTCCTCTGAAGGCTGATTTCCTTGCAGCATTACTTCCCTTGCTTTGCATTCCTGCATTTTTCTCACTGTTCACTGGGCTGTACAAATGGTACAAAAAGGATCATCTTTAGCATTTTATTCCCCTCCATATTTCTGATCCACTGAGATCAAATTGCCAATAATTTCAGGAAGGATGATGATTGGAAGATTTCTCGCGGCGTTTACCTTTTTATTAGCATGGGAATGTTGCTTTTATTTGGTGCAGTTGCAGCTGTTATTGTCACAATCAGGCCCTGGACTGTAAGTAAAGTTTATGTGACCTCGGAAACTAGCATTCAATTACAATATGCATAATTCCTGTGTCATCTTTATACAGGTTGGAGTTGCTTGCCTCCTAGCCATTCTGTTCCTTGTGTTCGTTATTGGGGTCATCCACTACTGGACATCTAACAACTTCTACTTAACAAGGACTCAGATGCTGCTTGTTTGTTCTATTGCTTTTCTCCTAGCCTTGGCTGCTTTCCTGATGGGTTTATTTCATGGTGACTGATGTTCTTCCTTTGATGTCATCTGTCCTTTTTTTTTTCAACTTTGTTTATTGGTTTGAGTTACTGCTATCATTTAGTCTTGTATTTATTTGTCTTATGAACTTTGCAGGAAAGCCTTTCGTTGGAGCATCTATAGGTTATTTCTCATTTATATTTCTTCTCACAGGAAGGGCTTTGACTGTAAGTTTTGGCACATGCTAGACAACTGTTGGCAATCGCTTGCTAGTTCTGATATGTGCTGATTATACTGTAGCATTTTCTTCTAATTCTGAACGGGTGTGCCCTTCTCAGGTCCTCCTATCTCCACCAATTGTAGTGTATTCGCCAAGAGTATTGCCTGTCTATGTTTATGATGCTCATGCAGACTCTGCTAAAAATGTTAGGTACAGATACATCCTTTCTTGTGCTACCTATTTCCAGGATTGGTCATAATGTGTTTCTCTCTCTGTTCTGTCCCATCCTAAAGTTCTATTGTCAGTTGAGAACATGCTCTAACATTAATTCTTTTACAGCTACGCCTTCCTTATTCTGTACGGGATTGCATTGGCAACTGAAGTTTGGGGTGTTATTGCTAGTATAATAATGAATCCACCGTTTGTTGGGGCTGGCGTTTCTGCTACTACTCTTGTAGTTGCTTTTGGTTTTGCTGTTTCCAGACCATGCCTGACTCTTAAGGTTCGTACTTTTCTGCAGCTAAAACTAGAAGGATTTCGTGTTCCCTTTCTGATATATGATTTCATTAATAATTTTTTTAAAAAAATCAATCAGATGATGGAGGATGCTATTCATTTTCTCAGCAAGGATACAGTTGTGCAGGCAATGTCACGGTCCGCTAATAAAGTATGTTTATTTGTATTTGTATTATTAAGATATTTAACATAAGTTATTTGTGTGCATGCTTTTGTACATTTCTCCATTTTAGTTAGAAAACAGTTTCCACCAGTCTCTAGTTTGCTTGCTTATTAGCACCTGATGCTGAGATCTATTAGAATTGTTCATGCTTAATCCAGCGCAGCCAAGTTCTGTTATAGTTCTGCCATTGTATACCTTGGGATTTATGTAAAATTGCTACTGGTAAGATATTATATATCTATCTCAGAAGCTCGTTATTTGTAGACAGGATTATCCATTGCGATTAGAATCTTTTTAAACCATGTCTAGGATCTGTACATAATAGCAGTATGGTCTTTGTTGTTTCTGTAATGTTAATGGTATGTTTGCTCTCAGACTCGGAATGCTATATCTGGGACTTACTCAGCGCCTCAGAGGTCTGCAAGCTCTGCTGCTCTTTTGGTTGGAGATCCTGCTCTTACATTGGACAGGGCTGGGAACTTTGTGCTTCCTAGGGCTGATGTTATGAAGCTGAGAGATCGTTTGAGAAACGAAGAAATTGCTGCAGGATCTTTTTTTTGTGGAGTAAAAGACTGTTTAATAATTTGTCCTCAGTCCCTGGCAAATGTAGATTACCGGAGGAATATGTGTGCCCATGCACGTATTTTAGCTTTAGAAGAAGCAATTGATACTGAATGGGTGTATATGTGGGACAAATTTGGCGGTTATATGCTTCTGTTGCTTGGGTTAACTGCCAAAGCTGAACAAATACAGGTATGAACTTGGTATCTTTTAAAATTCTTTTCAGCCCCCTGATTTGTTAGCAATTGATAATGGTGTGAAGCATTTCTTTATTATTTCAGGATGAAGTTCGTCTAAGACTCTTCTTGGATAGCATAGGTCTTTCCGACTTGAGTGCCAAAGAAATTAAGAAATGGATGCCTGAAGATCGGAGGCAGTTTGAGCTCATTCAAGAAAGGTATTTTTTCTGTTATTTCTAATTATAACATGATTATATGTAGGATGCATATTACAAAAATCATCATGGGGCCATTAATATAATTTTTTTATTTGTGTCTACAGCTACATAAGGGAAAAAGAAATGGAAGAGGAGGCCTTGATGCAAAGGCGAGAGGAAGAAGGGAAGGGAAGAGAAAGGCGGAGGGCATTGCTGGAGAGAGAGGAACGTAAATGGAAGGAACTTGAAATATCATTGCTTTCTTCAATTCCTAATACTGGAAGCAGGGATGCTGCAGCTATGGCGGCAGCTGTCAGAGCTGTTGGAGGTGATTCTGCTCTGGAAGATTCTTTTGCAAGGGATAGGGTCTCCTCGATAGCCAATCACATACGAAAGGCACAATTGTCTCGGCGAGCAGAACAGGTTCTATCTCTTTATTACCCTAAATTTCGTCGAGTTATAAAACACACTTCCATCATTTTAGTGCTATACAAGTGTAGTTTTCGAGTGCAAATTGGGCATAAACATCCTTGGGTATCTTTATAGCTCTAACTTGTTATGAATGCCGTCTTTATAGCTCTTAACTTGTTATGAATGTTGAACAGACTGGCATCCCAGGCACTGTATGCATACTTGATGATGAACCGAGGAGTACTGGTCGTCATTGTGGAGAACTTGACTCATGCCTCTGTCAAAGTCAAAAAGTTACTTTGTCCATTGCTGTAATGGTTCAACCAGTATCTGGTCCAGTGTGTCTTTTTGGAAGTGAATTCCAAAAGAAGGTTTGCTGGGAAATTTTAGTGGCAGGATCAGAACAGGGAATGGAAGCTGGACAAGTTGGTCTTCGATTAGTGACTAAGGGTGAAAGGATGACTACTGTTGCTAAAGAGTGGAATATTGGTTCATTAAGCATTGCAGATGGCAGGTACCACCTATTCACTACTATTGTATCATGCATAGAAAATGAAATCAAAAGCAGCGCCAACCTCTTGTCTTTTACTTGCCATGGCACTACCTGATCCTTTGTTATTTTACTAGTAAGATCTTATAGCTGCTATTTGTATTTGCAGGTGGCACCTTGTCACTGTAACTATAGATGCCGACCTAGGTGAAGCGACTTCTTTCATTGATGGAGTTTATGATGGATATCAAAATGGGCTGCCATTGCCAACAATTAACGGTATTTGGGAACCTGGGACCGATATTTGGGTTGGTGCTCGGCCACCCATAGACTTGGATGCCTTTGGTAGGTCAGATAGTGAAGGTTCAGACTCAAAGATGCAGATCATGGATGCTTTTCTATGGGGAAGATGCCTCAGTGAAGATGAGGTTGCTGCATTGCATACAGCCATTTCACCTGCCGAGCATGGCTTTTTTGACCTTGGAGCTGGTGATGCTTGGCATGGAAGCTATTCTGCAAGGGTATTGATTTTACCTAGAACATATGTACTTTCAGTGTTTTGTGATGTCCTGAATTGGGAGGGAATATGAAACTGAATGTGATTTTCTAATTTACTGTTTCATTTAGGTGGATGATTGGGAAAGTGAAGAGGCTTATGAGCTATATGATCAAGGGGATGTCGAATGGGATGGGCAGTACTCAAGTGGTAGGAAACGGCCGGTACATGATGCTGTAGCTATTGACATTGACTCCTTCGCTAGGAGACCAAGAAAACCAAGGTTTGAGACACAAGACGAAGTCAACCAGCGTATGCTGTCTGTTGAAAGGGCTGTCAGGGATGCTCTTGTTGCTAAAGGAGAGAGAAACTTTACTGATCAAGAGTTCCCTCCAGATGATCGTTCTTTATTTGTAGATCCAACGGATCCACCTCTGAAACTGCAGGTATTCCACGTGCACAGCTCTTGCACTTGTGTGGAAAAATATTGGTTGAGTTACTGACACATTGATTTATGGGTTTAGGTTGTTTCTGAGTGGATGAGGCCTTCGGACATAGCAAAGGAGATATCTATCAATTCTCAGCCTTGCTTGTTTTCTGGTTCTGTGAATTCCTCAGATGTGTGTCAGGTATAAGGATTTTGTTTTCTGCTTCTGTGCAGCCAGAATTGTGGTCAAGTAATTTAAGGCATGATCATTTATACCTGATTGGTATCAATTTACCGAATTGTTCCTTTTTAGGGTCGGTTGGGAGACTGTTGGTTCCTAAGTGCAGTCGCAGTTTTAACTGAGGCATCCCGTATATCAGAAGTTATAATCACCCCTGAGTACAATGAAGAAGGGATTTACACTGTCAGATTCTGCATTCAGGTATCTAATGATTTAAACCATTCCATTTGACTGATAAATATCTGTTCACTTGGGTTGTTCGTTTCCATTACATATTAGCCTTGCATCATTTGGTTGCTATGGTATCCAGGAAGGTTCAGTTGATTCATTCTGCAAAGTTTATAATATAGTTATCCTAAAAATGTTAGACCACAGAATCATGACGGCATTGGTAACACATACTTTACTATATTGGAAAAAATTAATTATTTTATCAGAAGTAGTTCATCAGTCTGCAATATTTAGTGGAGATATGCCGGGGTCATATCTTGAATGCGCACTGCTTTATGGAGATGAAATAGTAGCTTAGTTGTACACTTACACTTGACCCCTCCATTGTAAGTATGTTACTAATTGACTCCCTCATATTTTTTATGGCCCTTCTCTGGTTCCCAATAGTGCATCAATTTGAGAGCATCAATTTGAGGCACCTACTTATAAACCCATGGCATATCAGCTATTTTGAGAGCATCAATTTGAGGCAGTTGCTAAGAAAAACTTAAAAGACCTTTTGATAATCCTACACAGTTTGAATATATCGTTGATAATTTATCTTACATTCTGGAGAGATTTTGTGAATTACTTTACTGTAATTTGATTTTTTCCCCCTTGAGATTGAAAAAAATGGACCAAGACTTTCTGAGTTTATAGTTTTTACGTTTTATATTTTCTCTAGGGTGAGTGGGTAGCCGTGGTTGTTGATGATTGGATTCCGTGTGAGTCTCCGGGGAAACCTGCATTTGCTACTAGTAAAAAGCAAAATGAGCTTTGGGTATCCATTCTTGAGAAAGCCTATGCGAAACTTCATGGCTCTTATGAGGCATTAGAAGGTGGGCTTGTTCAAGATGCTCTAGTGGATCTGACGGGAGGGGCTGGTGAAGAGATTGATATGCGAAGTCCCCAAGCGCAGATTGATCTTGCTAGTGGAAGATTGTGGTCGCAGTTGTTGTATTTCAAACAAGAAGGTTTTCTTCTTGGTGCTGGAAGTCCTTCTGGTTCTGATGTTCACGTCTCATCAAGTGGCATTGTTCAGGGTCATGCGTACTCAATTTTGCAGGTTTGATCTCGTTTGTATCTGAGCTTTCGGCTAATTGTCAGCTCTTCACTATTCTTCTCCTGGATAGGTTTACACAATTGTACTGTATTTTCAGGTAAGAGAAGTTGACGGCCACAAGCTCATCCAAATTAGAAATCCATGGGCAAATGAAGTTGAATGGAATGGACCGTGGTCAGACTCTTCGCCAGAGTGGACAGAACGAATGAAGCATAAGCTCATGCATGTTCCACAGGTACTTGTCTCTTGATGTCAAATTTGCTGGCATAGATCATATTGCGCTAGTTGACGTCAGGAAGAAACATAGTTGTGTTAAACAGATTAGAGACAGCCACATGCAGTTTTATCACTTGAATTCTTCTTATCTCTTACTTTTAAGTGCAAATAAGGTTTCTAGCATGTCTTTGAAGTGGCAAGCTGCAGCTTATTGATAATTGATAACAAAATAGTCCCCTTGCAAGTTTGATTTCATCTACAGATCTGACTCTTATCTTTCCCACGCTTGTTGACAGGCGAAGAATGGGGTATTCTGGATGTCTTGGCAAGATTTTCAGATTCACTTTCGGTCAATATATGTTTGTCGTGTTTACCCACCTGAAATGCGCTATTCTGTCCATGGGCAATGGCGTGGCTATAGTGCAGGTGGTTGCCAAGATTTTGACTCCTGGCATCAAAATCCTCAGTATCGACTTAGAGTAACAGGACGTGACGCACTATATCCTGTTCATGTTTTTATTACCCTTACTCAGGTATGTCCCAACCTGCATATCAATGTAAGATTAGGAGAAGCACAGTGATGTTTATCTGCATGAGTTTCATGCTTTTCAGGGTGTTGGTTTCTCTAGAAAGACGAATGGTTTCCGGAACTACCAATCTAGTCATGATTCTTCTATGTTCTACATTGGTATAAGGATACTAAAGACACAGGGCTGTCGTGCTGCTTACAATATCTACATGCATGAATCAGCGGGTGGAACAGATTATGTTAACTCAAGAGAGATATCGTGTGAATTGGTCTTGGATCCTTATCCTAAAGGATACACAATTGTGCCAAGTACCATCCATCCTGGCGAGGAAGCACCTTTTGTTCTGTCAGTTTTTTCAAAAGCACCAATCAAGCTAGAGGCTATTTAATTCAGGATTGAGATCCCATGTGTCTGGTGCTAGCTGCATCTGCTGGGTGGGCCTTTTGTTGTCCGTGTAATGCAGAGTCCAGCTGTGGGTTCTCGAGGGCTTGAAAATGGTAATTATCTCTTATTCACATCCATTGTGTTGAGTTCCCTAGCCTGGAAGTGTAGTGCTTGTTAACCTGGTATGGTAGGGTCTAGTGCCAATGTGCTCCAAACGACAAGCATCCTATGTTATGTGTTCACATGCGTTCATTTAGATGCTAAATGAAGGAATTGGACTAACTGACCTTATAACCGTTTCAGGGTATAGGAATTGCCTCTAGATGCAAGTTATACTTCTGCAGCTCTCTCGGACCTGAAATGAACTTCATCAGATCTTGCTACCTGAAATGAACTTTCATCAAATCAAGCTACATGCAAGTACACAGGTTCGATTGCTTTTTGCAGAACTGATAGAAAAGGCAATGCTTATGGTGCTAAAGGGAAGAAGAAAGGTGATATCTCATGTTGCATTATCAGATGGTGTGGATGTGACAGGTTCATGGTTCTTTGATCTCTGTGCAAAGCGCAGGGTGAGAATATTGACTGGTTGTGTTCTATATGCTTGTAGATAGCGGTGGCAACTAACATTTAGACATGGTAGCCCCATCCTGTGTACATGTGTCCCGTTCACCCTGTAAATGATATAGACCTAGGTTAGGTAGCCAGCCATTCCTGTTAACGCATAGGGCTCTCTTGCAGCTGGGAAATGTCTTGTTAGAAAGCTGCAGTTTTGCTGATCCGAGCGTGGAGTAGTCGGCCATAGTTGTTTCCATTGGTTGCCCTGTATGTAATCGGAATCTGATCCCATTCAATGAAGCTATTTTTTGGGTGTCCTGTGAAGCCTTTGCATTTAGTCTTGTTAGATCACGTTGTGCTCTCTTGCTAGTTCTGATATTCTTCTAATTCTGAACTGGTGTGCCTATCACCACCAATTGTAGTGTATTCGCCAAGAGTATTGCCTGTTTATGATGCTCAGGTACGGTGTGCACTCATTAGTGAATTCTGCACAGCATTTTTCTTCCCATATAATCAGCAGTCACAACATCAACAATCGCAGCCAACAAAACAACCACCACTGTAAATGTTGGTCCACATCGACAACGCAGACCGCCGATCAGAATTCACAAGTCACAACCCGTGCATGTGCATATATACATCTTCCACGCGCATGGCCATGGCTCTCAGTGTATCCTGCCGGTTTGATTCTGCGGCAGGAGCCCCGGGATGAAGGGCACGCCGAGCTTGGGGAGCCACGTCTGTCCCTGGATGAACCTCTCGACGGTGTACTTCTGCTGCGCCTGCTGGTAGGTGATGTTCTTGACGCCCTTCCACTTGGCGCGCTTGCTGGTGTCGGCCCCGGGCCCGTGGTTCTCCACCTCGGCGTAGTAGCAGGTGCTGAGGCCGAAGTCGCCGAGCCACGGCAGCCACCCCTGCGGGTCGACGAACCCGCCGATCTCCGACTGGATGTAGAGCGTGCGCGAGTGCTCCTTCCACGGCCTCCCCAGGTAGGTCTTGAGCCTCCCGGCGCTCGACTCGAACTCCGGGTGCGGCTCCACGGTGCAGTTGTGGATGACCGTGCCCCCCGCCGAGCGCCTCTCCTTGCGGCCCTGCGCCGTCACGATGTTCTGCTGGTTGTCCATGCACTTGCGCACCTGGATGAGGCAGTTCTGGAACACCACCTGCGCGTTGCCGAAGATGAAGTCGATGGTGCCCGTCACCACGCAGTCGCGGTAGTATTGCCGCGACGTGTGCGTGTACAGCGTGTCCTGGTACCCGTCGAAGCGGCACTCGTAGAAGGCCGACATGTCGCTCTGCACCCGCAGCGCCACCGCCTGGTGGTTCCGGGCGCCCGCCGTGTTCTCCACGCCCACGCCGCGCATCTGGAACCCGTTCCCGATCACCTCCATCGTTGCCGTGTCCTTGGTCGTGATGTTCATCGCGAAGCTCTTGCTGCCCGTCACCACCGTCTTGGTGGCGCCGTCGCCGACCACCACCAGGTTCGTCACGTTCCGGGGCACCGACACGTACTCCTTGTACGTCCCGGCCTTCACGTACATCACGTACGCGGTGGCGCTCTTCGTCGGAACCTTGGCCAGCGCCGCGTTGATGGTCTTGAAGTCGCCGCTGCCGTCCGCCGCCACCGTCACGTCCGGCTTGAAGTCGGGCGAGCCGGGGGTGGCCTTCAGCACCCGGCGCTTGGCGTCGTCGGTCATCCACGACGGCGCACCGCCGTTGCCCGCGAGCAGCCGGCGGTGGAAGCTCGGCAGGCCCAGGCTGGCGAGCGTCTCAGAGAACTCGTCCACGAGGGCGAGTATGTTCTCCGTCAGCTCCTGCGAGGTGTTGAGCGCCCTGCGCATCTTGGCCGCGGCGTCCGTCGTGGTGTTCTCGAACCCGTCGAGGCACGTCTCCTGGTACGTCAGCGCGGAGCTCAGCCACGTCTTGAGGTCGTCCACGGCGGCCTTGAAGTTGGTCATCTCGAACCCGCCGAGCCTGTCGAAGGTGGTCTTGAGGTCGTCGATGGCGTAGTCCAGGAGCTCCTTGCAGTTTCTGAGGGCGCCCGACGTGCGCGGGTCGTTCTTGAGGTCGTTGAGCACGGCGGACTCGCGCGCGGCCTTCTCGATCCGGTCGGAGGTCACCTTGAAGATGACCTTGGCAAGGTCCGTTGGGCTCGTGGCGTTGCCGGCCGTCGCCTCCAGCGCGCGCTCGCACGTCTCCTTGTAGTCCACGGGCTGGCAGAAGGACTTGATGGACTTCACCGAGGTGGACATCTCGCCCTCGTCCTCCTTGCCGCCATGGCCCTTGAAGGACACCACGCAGACGGCGGCGATGACCGCCACGACCAGGACGCTCGACGCGCCGATGACGGCGCCTTTCATGGTAGCTTCTTCCGCAGCACCTTACGATCTATATATGCTTAGGTATTTAGTGCCCCCAACCACACCAATGGAAAGGTAGATGCTCTTTATTTTGGTGTGAATTGGAGTACCTAGCAAGAGGGGGGGAGATGAGTTCTTATACAGAAGGCAACGTCAACTTTGGGACAGGGCGCGAAGAGGGCGGTTGTGCGTTGGCGTTGGAGCTGGGAAGGAGCTGCCGAGGTGAAGGGACAGCCACACAACGGTGACGGACGGTGGTTATTTGCGTTGCGTTTGTTCACCTAGTTTTTCGTCTTGGGGGGAATTTTTTTGTTTATTATAGGAATTTGCTCACATTTTCCCTTTTTTTCTTTTTCTGTAGGAAGATTGTTTCACTTTGTTTGAGCTCTGTCCTGCGCGTTGCGAACTGAGAGGTTCGTCATGTTCTGGGCTTTGGGAAGGATCTGAAAAGGCCTCGTTCATCCTGGCCCAGCCGCAACAGCCTCAACTGGGCTTCGAGATTGGTGGGAAGGGTGAGGCCCAATAAGCAAGCGCCCGCATTCCCTCAGGCCTCTCCACCGGGCCAAAGCCACCAGACGCGTCACTGCGCCGCCCCCTCCCCCATTCCTGCGCCTCTCTCGCTCGGATCCACCTCCACCTCAACGACCTCTCCCTCTCGCGCACGCCGCCGCCGCCGCTGCGATGGGCCTCTTCGACGCGCTCTACCGCGTGGTGATGCGCCGCAACGCCGTCTACGTCACCTTCGTCGTCGCCGGCGCCTTCGCGGGCGAGCGGGTACGCCCTACCCCTGACACCCTCCCCGATCCACATCTTCCAGATCGGCCCTCCCCTCCCCTCAACCTCGTGTTTCCTCTTCTATTCGCTGTCGCCATCTCTAGATGATTGATTTGACTTGTCTGGTTTGGTTGCAGGCGGTGGATTACGGAGTCCACAAGCTCTGGGAGATGAACAACGTCGGGGTAAGTTTTTCGTCCCTCTCCGACGTCCTCCCCTTTGGTGGTGTTGTTGAGCATCTCTTGATTCGTAGAGGTACTGAGATCTCGCGTTTGTGATCCAACAAGTAGCGAAGGAAATCGACGCCATATTGATCACAACCTGTGCGCTTGTTGCGTCTAGGAAGATCTGATTTGTGAATATTTGAAGCGATTCTTCTTGTTTGTGCAAAATAGGTCGCTTGTTAGCCTGTTAGGGTTGCTTAATTGTATTGCTTGCGATGATTGTCTTTTTGTTCTGTCCGTTTCTGTAGTGCAGTCCTTCGCCATCATGTATGTCGATGAGGTGGTTGTCTGATATGAAGAAATCCTTGTGCAAGTTGTATTTCATTGTGGATTAATGAAATTGATTTGATGTTGTAGATATTAGTGCATGATTAGAATTTTGACTTACGACAAAACTAAAATGGCCTACATGTTGGGAGGAAGGGAGTATATGGGACTAGCATGGTAGCACCTCTACTGGCTGTTTCTTTTTGTTTAGTAGGTAGCATAATTTCGACAGCCTAGTGTTCGCCATCTGATATTTTGCTGTTTTTTTCCTCCGCATTTTACTTCGCAAGCACAGCTTCATATCTGTACTCATTTGTTTCTCAACAATCATGTACATGCTGATAAGTTTCTTAGTTTTACTAAGGCTCAGTGAAACAAATGTCTACACCAAATTAAACACGATAGGATGCTTCCTTTTTTCAAATAACTGGATCCGAAATAAGCATAGGAAAGTAGCATTGTTAATCATTTACATCTCGTGCCAACTGCCAAGCACATGAGGCTAGCATTTAGAACACATAGAACACAAAAGGAATCAAGCATCTCTTGGATTAGTTGGTCATGTACTGAATTGTGTTTTCATTGTGCCTGATTTCACATTTCTGTTTAGAATTCATTCTGTAGTTATTTGTGTGATGTATGATCTAATGTTTTGGTAAGAGAACCATAGTTACTGCTTGACATTATTATTAGTGAAAAATAGCAAATATGTTACATTTTTACTATGAACATACATTTCAAATCATGCCAAGCCAAACTGCCTTGCATGATACACAATCACAAATGCATGATGTTGATGCAAGAGTTGAATTGTTACTTACACAATATACTGTGCATTGCAAAGAATGTTGCCAACTCATGAGTATGCGATGATGTGGCTTAATTAAAAGGCTTTTTTATTATCAATATCAATATCAATATTATATGGTTTAAATTCTTGGCAGTGTTTTTTGTGGTTTACACTGTTACAGCATTTAGAGGGCAGATGGGAGAAAACATCTCTGAAGATTGGTTTGACATGTAGAGAATTTTGTTGTCATTGTTCTTGATCCTTTGTTCTGTAGAACCTTTTAGTACATAATTTCCCTGCCAATCCCCATGGATTGGGAGGGTTCCCCTTCTATCCAAAAGGATAGTATACTGGGGAGAAAAAATCAAGAGGACCAGATCATGTGTGTTACAATTCTTATTTATGATGAATACACATTTCATATCATGCTGAACCAAACTGCATCACCACATTGCATGACACAGGCGTAGATCATGAATGCTTGACTCTAATTAGAAAGAAAGGCAGTTGAATTGTTACTTGCTCAATGTAGAATGCAATAAAATTGTAGCCAAACATGGATAAATATTGATTTGCAACTCAACTTATAGCCTTTATCTGCTTGAATGATGAAATGGAATGTTGAGCAAAATTTTTTTAACAAAGGTTATATGAACTTACATTATACAGCATTTTTATAAAGAAAAAACTCATTCTGAACAGCACTTTTGAATAATTCGGGTTGGAGTTCGTTTGGAGATGGTATATGGTGGGCATACTGGTTCATTTTTTTGTTTAGCTTTGCCTTTGCTTCTGACCTAGCATTAACAATCAGATCAGGAGAACAATGCTTTTAATGATGTTACATGAACAGTTAACCTCAAAATGGAACAAACCAGGATTCCTGTCTTGTTCGGAGTCTTTTGATCGAATAGACTTTTGACACGAGTAATTTCGGTTAGTCTTCTTGGATGTAGCTTTGTATGTGTTGGCATGAAATTTTGTGTTGGGTTTCTGCACAATTTATTTTGTGCAACTAGTAACATGTTAGCACAATTACAGTTGATGAACCTTTCATTGCAACCAATAACTGGCAGGCTGCATTGCTTCCGTTCCTACACTTTTTCTTCTCTGTTTCGAAACCAAGCTTAGCACCAGAAACTGAGCTTTATTTTGTTGCAACTGCATATAGGAAAGCTTTGTCGTTGCTCACTTGTTAATGCTGTTATACTCTGTGTTGCTCAGCTAATGATTCTTTGTAATACGAACTTGCAGAAAAGGTATGAAGATATACCAGTTCTGGGGCAAAGGCCAGCGGAAGAATGAGAGCATCGAGCTCAGGGTTCCCAGGATGTCGCTTTCCATGAAATTAGTTTCCATTTGAGCAACGGGTTTATCATTCCTTTTTGACATAATAACAACCAATGTAAAATCCTAACTCTTTCTGGGTGTTGCTACTCATTCATTTACTCGACACTGCTGTTGGAGTTTCGTGGTGCATGGTTAGAACCTGTTATCCAGCCAGGGATCGGCATGTTTGGTTGCCCCGCCCTCCGTCGAAAACTTGTAATACTATGAATGAGAAATGTTTTGTTGGCAACTGTGATTTAGAGATCCATCATGCATCCTTTGGTACTGAGAGCTGTTGGCCGGCGGCAGGTAAGCTCCCTGAGCTCATCCCTCACACATCACACTCACACACAAGTCTAGAGGTTGAAGATGAGAGCACAGCTCTCACACACACACTCAATTGTTGCTGCTGAACTGAATCTTGGAGCTGCTCCTCTACTATATAGCACCAATAGTCAACTTAGAGTACAAAATATGAGTAGAACTACCAACTATTCTACCTACTATTAGTACTATACATGGCAACCTACTATTAGTACTATACATGGCAGGCATACTGCCCATCTACTCATGCTATCTCTGCCATACACGGCAGGCAGGAGCTCACCTGCTCCATTGACTTTCAGCAAAAGCACAATAAAAAGAGAGGAGCAAATCAAGACTTTCAGCAAAAGCACAATCAAAAGAGGAGCAAATCAAGAGCTAAACAATTATCCAACAATCCTTTCCCTAATTGTGAAGCTCTTCCTTGATCTTCTCGATTCCTATCTTCTTCCTCAACTCCTGGAGCCGAAGATGCCCCAGTGGCTTGGTGACGATGTCCTCGAGCTGCTGAGAAGTCTCAACAAACTCGAGTCTAATGCGTCCTCCATCGACACAGTCATGGATGAAATGGAACTTGGTGTCAATGTGCTTGCTGCGGTCGTGGAGGACGGGGTTCTTCGCCAATGCGATGGCGGACTTGTTGTCCACCAGAAGGACCGGCGCGTGGAGCTCTTTGCCGGTGAGCTCCCGCAGCAGCCTCCCCAGCCAGACCCCTTGGTAGCTTGCGGTGGCGGCTGCTATGTATTCTGCCTCGTAGGTAGATTTTAAGCCACCACTTTCTACTTCTGGGACTGCCAGGTGGCAAGGCACGACCCGATGAAGAAGATGATCCCGGTCGTGCTGCGCGGGCCATCGATGTCACTCGCCATGTCGTTGTCGCTGTATCCAATCAGCTCCAGCTGCTCTCCTCCTCGCTTAGGATAGGCAATCCCAAGCCCTGTAGTCTCGACGACGTAGTGGTGGAGGTGCTTGACCGCGGCGAGGTGATCCTCTCGCAGGTCTTCCATGAAACGGCTCACATAGCCCACGGCGAACGTGATGTCCGGCCGTGTGTGCGTCAAGTACCTGAGCCTGCCCACAATGCTTCTGTACCGGCATCGACTTTCGCTGCGGTGCTGTCCTTTGATAGCTTCAGCTTCTCTTCCATGGGCGCCCGGCACGGCTTGCAGTCTGCCGCTCCGTTCCAGGAGCTTCTTCGCGTACGCGCTCTGCTGGAGAGTGATGGCGCCATGGCTCTGCTCCACCTCAATGCCAAGGTAGTAGCTGAGCAGGCCCAAGTCGCTCGTCCGGAACATCGCCGTCATCTCTTCCTTGAACGCGGCGATGCCATCCTTCTCCTGGCCGGTGATGATCAGGTCGTCGACGTACAAGCCGACGATCAGTGTCTTCCCCACCGTCCGCCTGATGTAGAGCGCATGCTCGGTGGCACATTTGGTGATGCGGAGGCCCGCCAGGCTCTCGACCAGCTTGATGTTCCAAGCACGCAACGTTTGTCGTAGCCCGTAGAGCGCCTTGCGCAAGCGGAGGACCTTTCCTTCTTCTCCGACGACGATGAACCTCGGCGGCTGCTGCACATATACTTCTTCTCGCAACTCGCCGTTGAGGAACATGGATTTCACATCCATGTGATGGACCTCCCAGTTCCGTGTCGCTGCCAGAGCCAGCAACAGGCGCACAGACTCCATGCGCGCCCCTAGAGCAAACACTTCCTCGAAGTCGATTCCCTCGTGCTGCACGAATCCTTTGGCCACCAGCCTCGCCTTGTGCTTCACGACGTTGCCCTACTTGTCGTGCTTGACTTTGAACACCCACTTGAGCCCAATCGGCCGACCGGCCAGCGGATCGACGAGCGCCCACGTCTGGTTCTCCTCGATTGAGGCCATCTCCTCAACCATCGCTCGCCGCCACCGAGGGTCCTGCTTTGCCTCCTTGAACGTGGCCGGCTCCTCCGCGCTGCCCGGATGCAGCTCTTGTTCTCCCAGCTCGCGCGCTGCCAAGCCGGGAATCTCTGTGCCGCCGATGTAGTCGTCCAGGGAGCGGAACCGGAGCAGCTTCCCATCGTAGCTGGCATTGAGGTGTGGAGAGATCACGGGTGGTGGCGTGACGTACTACACCCCCTTGGCTGGTGTCACCGGTGTGCCGCCTCCTTCCGCCTGCTCTTCTGCTCCGCCCGCAGCTTCCCCTGCTCCTGGAACAGGGGATCCTCCCGCTGGGGAAGGCGGAGTTGTAACTTCCCCTGCTCCCGGAACAGGGGACGCTCCTCCTTTCTCTTCCGCTGCCACTCCTTCTTCTCTGGTGTGATGCTCCTTGAGCTCGATGGTGAAGCGGCTGCCGCCACCCACTTCTCCCCCTTCACCGCCGGATTCCCAGTCCCAACTGGCCGCTTCATTGAAGACCACCACCCGTCGGGATTGCGGATCAAACAACCTGTAGGCCTTGCTCCCCAGCTCATAGCCCAGAAACACCATGGGCTTGCTCCTGTCGTCCAACTTCTTCAGCCTGAGCCTCGTCTCCTTCACATGGCCAACGCAACCGAAGGTTCGAAGGAAGGGCACATCCGCCTTGCATCCGTGCCATGCTTCAAACGGCGTCTTCCCCTTCAGGCTCTTCATCGACAAGCGATTCAAGATGAACACCGCCGTGCTCACCGCCTCACCCTAGAATGCCGTCGGCAGCTTCTTCGCCTTGACCATGCTCCGCGCCTTCCCCACGATGGTCTGGTTCCGCCTCTCCACCATGTCATTCTGTTGCGCAGAGTATGGCGCGGTGAGATGGCGTTGGATGCCCTGTTCCACGCAGTAGAGGCCGAATTTGATGGAGTTGAACTCGCCGCCGCGGTCGGTCCTCAACACCTGAAGCTTCTTCCCGAATTCTCCTTCCACCTGCACCTTGAAGTGTCAGATTGCTGTCGCCGCCTCGTCCTTGCTCACCAGGAGATGGAGCCACATGTAGCGGCTGCAATCATCCACTAGGAGCAGGAAGTAGCGCCGCCCGCCGTACGTCGCCGCCAAATTGGTCCTCAGAGGTCCCCATGGACCAGCTGTAGAAGGTCGTCGGTGTGAAAATTGGCAGTCTTGGGGAAGGAGCTCCTCCTCTGTTTCCCGGCCAGACAGCTGTCGCAAAGCTCACTGGCGTGATCAATCTTGGGGAGGCCGCAAGCTATCTCCTGGCATGCCAACTACGCCAGTGCATCAAAACTCAAATGCTCGAAGCGGGCGTGCCAGAGCCATGCCTCGTCGTCGTGGTGCGCTGCCAGGCAGACCGGCCGCCCAATCTTCAGGTCCAGCGTGTAGAGCCGGTTGTAGCTTGTCTTCACCTTGGCGAGGAGGTGGTGGTCACGGTCGCGGATTCGGAGCACCCCGCCATCAATAAGTACTTGGCAGCCTCGCTCATTGAGCTGGCCAATACTGATGATGTTGCTGCACAGGCGGGGGATGAAGTAGAAATCGGTGAGGGCGCGATGCTCGCCGTTCTGGCACTTGAAGATGACCGTGCTGCACCCCTAGATGTCCACACGTGAGCTGTCGCCAAACTTCAATGTCCCGACGACGCCTCTGTCCAGCTCGGTGAAGACCGCGCCGTCGCCCGCCATGTGGTTGCTAGTGCTGGAGTCTAGGTACCATAGCTGCCTCTCTTCTCCTTCGCCGCCATTCTCCTCTCCGAGATGAACCTGCGTTTGAGGTTCGTCTAGCCGCACTTGAGTGCGCAGGCGCAGCGCGTCTTCCTCCCCATCAGCATCGTTGAGGGCGCAGACCTGCGCCATCAGGAGCACGGGCTTGTCGTCCTCGCCTTGTGTGGGGTGCGCCTGCTCCTGGCGGTGCAACGCTTTGCAGTCCCAGGCCCAATGCCTGGTCTTGCCACAATTTGTCCTTGGTAGAGGCTCGCCCGCCGCCGCCAGCGCTACCGCCACCGCTAGCACTACCGCCACCGCGCCTCCTTCTCATTTTGCTGCGCCCCCTTCCGCTTCCTCCTGAGCCGCCTCCGCTCATGACAGAGGGTCCTTCCCCTGTCTTTCTATCCCGCGCTTGCACCGCCCACTGCTCCTCTGTGAGCAGCAGCTGGCCGCCGGTGGGCGCGTGCGATGCCGCGTCCACGGCGCGGTCCTCCACCGCCTTCAATCGCCCAGCGATGTCCTTGTTGGTGAGCTCGCTCATCTCGAGCAGAGTCTCGATGGACATCGCAATTTGGGCGAGGCAAGACGGGAAGACGCGGAGGAACTTGGCAACGACCTCCTTTTCGGTGATGGCGTCGCCCAACGACACCAATTGGCTGACCATTATGGTGAGGCGCAGCGCGAAATCCTCCACCGCCTCGCCGTCGTGGAAGGTGATGGCCTCGTACTCCCGGCGGAGCTGCTGCGCCTTCGCCTTACGGACGCGGTTGTTGCCAAGCCGCATCGTCTTCAAGCTTTCCCACGCCTCCTTGGCCATCTCCTTGGAGCCCAGCGCAACGGAGAACTCTGACGGGACACCCTTCAGGATCACCTCCATCACTATCTGGTCCTCCTGCTCATCGTCAGTGTCGACGCTCACCGCCTGCTAAAGGCCCCTGGCCTTCATCATCACCTCCCACTCCGCATAGTTGCTGCGGTGAGGATGGGGAACTGGGCGCCGCCGATGTCGCGCACCGTCTTCTTCACCACGAACGTCGCCCCACGACGTCCCGGTGACAGAGACACCCGGCACCCAACGGAGGCTGGCCGGCGCCCTCTTCCCCTTCCTCTCTCTGCCCCGGCCGCCCTGGATCCTTCAGGACGCAGCTCTGATGCCACTTGTTGGCCGGCGGCAGGTAAGTTCCCTGAGCTCATCCCTCACGCAGCACACTCACACACAAGTCTAGAGGTTGAAGATGAGAGCACAGCTCTCTCTCACACACACATACACACTCAATTGTTGCTGCTGAACTGAATCTTGGAGCTGCAGCTGCTCCTCTACTATATAGCACCAATAGTCAACTTAGAGTACAAAATACAATGAGTAGAACTACCAACTATTCTACCTACTATTAGTACTATACATGGCAGGGCATACTGCCTATCTACTCATGCCATCTCTACCATACACGGCAAGCAGGAGCTCACCTGCTCCATTGACTTTCAGCAAAAGCACAATCAGAAGAGAAGAGCAAATCAAGAGCTAAATAATTACCCAACAAGAGCATGAAGATGACTTCTAATATAAGGCAGCATCAGTTAGGATAGGGCCATAGGGCGAAGAGGATGGTTGTGCATCGGCTTCGTATCTGGCAAGAAGCCAAGGGTTTTTTTTTTTTGGAAAGCTTGGGTGTCTCTACGGCCTTTCATTACCATCACCAGATTCCGCTAAATCGCGGATCACTTGCACATTTACAGAATCGGAAAGAGGATCAGTCCATATGCATGATTGCTCCGAACCCTAAAGTAAACCCAATCTTGCAAGCTCGTGCGCAAACGAGTTAGTACAATGTGGAATAAGAGAAACAGCTAAACACACAAACTCATTAGCTAACATGTTTCGAATATCCCTGAAAATCACTCCACAGTGGGCACGATCATGAGCATCACATGTAATAGCTTCCTTTAGAACACTTGAGTCAACCTCCAGCTGCACATGGGAGATGCCATACAATTCTACTGTCTCCAATACCTTGAGGCAACCAACTGCTTCCGCCAAGGTTGAGGAAGAGCCACACGACGCGAACAATGCGAGTTCTCACATTTTAGCCAGTTTTTAGCGGAAGGATATCTAAGAATGCCTCACGTAGCCTGGCCCGGCTAGCAGCAAATGGCCTCACTGGGCTTGGAGATTGGTTAGGGTGAGGCCCATAAATCGGAAAAGGCATTATTCGTACTACTCATTCGATATTTGATTTTCTTAAACAGCGCACATGGTACAATTTCGCTGTGCGAGTACTACTAGTAAAACACCAGTTACAATTTATAACAGAAAAGGCATACATTCTATAAGAGATGTGCCCAAACTATGTATCATGCAAAAATTCAACTCGATGTAAAATGTGATGTGTAACGAGACAAAATTAAACTCGAAAGTATAGTAATATTTATCCGTTCTAACTATTTTTCTCAATTTTTATCTGTGTACACCGAGCTTAGGATTATATTGAGTAGCGGTGTTATTGGTTCTTTTTTCGACGCTGCTAGCGCCCAGACGTCAGATGGGGAATTATCCATCGGACACTCCGTTGCAACATCCAACATAAATATCCGCAACAACGAAAATATAAGCCAATATTTAAAAAATATGTAAAAAATATAGTGCAATGTGAACATCGTATTCTGAAGGAAAGAAATTCCCGCCACGACATTGAACGTCTGTTTCATGCTCAACCATATGATAGGTTGAGCTTGAGCACGGTGAAACACTAAAACACAAAAGTTGCAACATGAAACATCAAAACCTAACTGTTGCAATATTTATACCACACAAATAGCGTTTTGCAACTGTTGACGCTAGATTTCGTCACAAGTGAAATCAGCGCCAGGAGAAGAGGAAATGGGAAAGTACAGTTGGAAATCGGCCGAATGGCGCTACAGTTCGAGATCGGTTAGTTGGCGCTACAGTCCAAGATCGGCCAATGCTACAGTACGGGATCGGTCGATGACTTCTGCCTCGCTTAACCCTTGGGGTTCGGATCGGACACGCCAGGCTCCCGATCGGTTACCTTTTGCCGATGAGGAATCGGCCGATTAGAAGGTTGGAATAATTGGGCCGGTACGGGCTTGGAAAGGAATAGAAGGATGAAGGAGAGATCAGCCCGTGAAGCGTATAATAACCAACCTAGTACGAATCGTACTTGCAAATATTCGTTTTCTATTTGAATTAGGGATAGAGTTCTAGTCAGATAAGGAGTCATCTGTACGGGGCTATAAATAGCTACCTTTGTAGATCTGTAATCATCAACAAATT
The DNA here is from genome assembly GCF_000263155.2 of Setaria italica. Taxonomy (NCBI): domain Eukaryota; kingdom Viridiplantae; phylum Streptophyta; class Magnoliopsida; order Poales; family Poaceae; genus Setaria; species Setaria italica. The sequence goes on along the minus strand of NC_028458.1, from coordinate 48,792,118 downwards.
AATACAACCAATTACTATTTCCTCGTACTTACTTTCAAGCAGGCGACTTCGCCAAATACTTTCTTCTTTTTTCACGAGTTCGTACGGGTTGGCGGGGCTGCATCAACTTGACCTCCGGCCGATCTTGTAAGTTCCGTTTACCGAGTAAATTCTAAGCTTTAACTTCGGGCGCATCGCTGTCGTTTCGTTTAGATTTATTCACTAGTTATCGATATTTACTAGAATCATAGGTTTTGCCTGTTTTTTCTAGTTTTATCACCAGTTATCCAGCTAGGAATCGGCAGTCTCGGCTTTCCTTATACTTTGATATTTAATTTACTTATTTTATACATAGCCGATTAGATCTATTCCTGGTGTTGTTACTATAGCATTGTGTCGATTACTCCAGTAGTTTTCTATCCACACTGCTACAGTAATCGGCTGCTTCATAGCCGATTTCTTTATCACGGTAAATCGGCCGATTCGCTGATAAGCTTTCTTGAGATCGGAAATCTAGCCGATCGCGACTTCTGGATCTGACACGTATCCTTCCTTGCCAATCAACAGGTCAGATTGGCTGGCACGCCGCGCGAACCGCACCAGGGCAATCACCCGAACAGGAGTTAAGCAGATTCTCCCGGGTCGTGTGTCAGACGCTGGGGATTCGGTTGACCGATTTCTAGCGCCAACAGCAACATCCAAAAAATTCTACTGCAACATCATGGGGGTACCTAATGCAACAAGGAGTTGAGAGCGCAAAGTTCGCCTCGTGCACTGCTGGCCTCGCACGCCACCACTCGTGCGGGGCTCGCCGCCCCGGATTTCTTGCCGCCAGCCTCGCCCTCTGCCGGCCTCGCGCACCACCGCCTCGGATCTCCTGCTGCCCGTCGGAGGCAATGGGGCGGTCAGCCGGCCATGGATAGGCTGCGGAGTCGCCGGACCTTGACTTGGCACATCAAGGAGGGAGAGGGGAAGGGAGCCAGGGAGGTGGACTGCTATGACCTCCATACCTCCATGGTGATACTTGCGAAGAGGATGGGAAGAAACCTGCTGAATGGATAAAAACGCCTGGTGTTGGGTAGTCTTGTGGATGGGAGAAAGGCCAAGTCGCTTGAAAATAATTAGCCACAAGTGTGGACGTGTAGGTAGGCAGGGCAGCTGGGCCTCCACGGTATAACCGTCCAACGACTCGCGCTCGTGTTGGATGCACGACTCGAAGCATTACCGTTCCTTTTTTCTTTTATTGGTTTTCACATAATTCTTCCCATCTACTATCGAATAACGATGGGTACCACAGTGTATGCTTTGCGACAGGGTGGGGAGCAGTTCATTTTACTCCCCTCACCTATCCACTTTGTCCACTTAACCCCGAACAAAGTTTTGGCTCATTTTACTTTCCTGAACTATTTTATTTGGTCCAATCTACCCCTAACTAGATTTCTCTTTTTTATTTCTTCGTGTATGAGTTGAATTTTGAGTTCAAATTTTGTGAGCATAAACCAAACATGATGCCTTAGGTTAGAAAATTATACTAAAAATTTTTTATGGTTATTTTCATAGGTTAGGAATATTTAATATGAAATTGATCTTAAATATATAAAATTGTACGAAAAGTAATCATGAAAAATTCTATTGTATTTTTCTAACATAGAGCATCATGTTATAAACCAACTGATAAAATTGAAATTAAAATTCAATTTATACGCGAAGAAAAAAAAGAGAAATCTAATTAGAGGTAGATTGGATCAAATAAAATAGTTTAGGGTTAAGTGGACAAAGTCAATAAGGGGGTGTTTGGATACTTGGTGCTAAACTTTAGCAGTATCACATCATATGTTCGGATGCTAATTAGGAGGACTAAACATGAGCTAATTATAAAACTAATTGCAGAACCCCTATGCTAATTCACGAGGCGAATCTATTAAGCCTAATTAATTCATCATTAGCAAATGGTCACTGTAGCACCACATTGTCAAATCATGAACTAATTAGGTTTAATAGATTCGTCTCGCGAATTAGACTCCATCTGTGTAATTAGTTTTGTAATTAACCTATATTTAATACTCTTAATTAGCATCCAAACATCCCATGTGACAGGTGTTAAACTTTAGCACGAGGTATCCAAACACCCCCTAAGTTACTTAGGGGGAGTCGAAGGGCATCTCTCGAATAATGACGGGCACCCGCAGTTTCAGACACATTATTTCTGGAAGTTCCTCGTCCAAGTTCCAATATTGTCCTCTTTCAAATGAGTTCGCGGGGGATATCTGACCCATGGATCAATGGTGCAAATCCCCTCCTGAACCGAAGAATTGCTTTGAGCGGCACACTGATGAGCACCCGACAATCGGTGGCCCTGGCGGAAACAACAGGCGCACACCACAAAACTGAGCAGAAAAATAGTAAAGCGCGAGAGGTGGATCGCGCATGGATAGCAACGTCAGGCGGGCTCGGCTTGCAAAATCGGGCGCGTCAATTTCCCCCAAAAGTTGGATAGATGCTTGGCAAAAATTGCAGTAGAACCCAAGTGCGACGTATATACGGCACGCATCACACGTCAGCTGCTGTTACGGAACGGAGTAGATCGACGTCAAGGGAGAGCCATGCGGATTCGAGAGGCAGCAGACGGCGGCGGCGGCTCCGGTGGCATCAGCATCTCGGCGACGGCGCAACTTGCCGCTGGCGGACAAGGGCAGGAGGATCGACCCGAATTTACCAAATCGGACTATGATGACGCCAAAACAGGCCTCGTTCAGTGTCCAACTTTGAACAACCAAAATTACTATAGCGCAACGGTAGCATTTCGTTTGTATTTGTGAATTATTATCCAAATATTAACTAATTAGGCTCAAAAAATTCGTCTCGCAAAGTACAATAAAATTGTGCAATTAGTTTTTGATTTCATCTACATTCAGTACTTCATGCATGTACCGTAAGTTTGATGTGATGGGAAATTTTCTTTTTCATAGTGTTAAAGTTGGTATTTTAGGAGAAACTAAACAGGACCGTAGAGAGGGTGGAATACAACTCCGGATCCCCTGTTTCTTTCGGTCCGGTCATTCAGTGTGAGGCCAGTGCCTGCCGGACTGTTCCAGCCGAGCAGATATTTTTCTCTCACGTACACGGATACTTCAGGAAGGAAAGCACTGGTGTCACACCACTCAATAAACAAAGCCTGAGACCGCGTTCTCGTCTTCTCGACGTCCGTGACCTTGTCGCGGCACCGCATGAGCCATGAGGTTAACGGATTCAAGAATTGGCCTCGTAGCCAGCCGAGCTGTCGGGGTAAGAAAGAAGGAACTATCTCGAGCCAGAGTCAGGTGGCCGGACCGTAACCCTTCGCCTGCTCCTTCGCTTTCGGAAGCGGACAGGGCCCTTCGCCTGCTCCTTCGCTTTCGGAAGCGGACAGGGACCAAGAGCGCATCCCTCTCCTCCATTCGTGAAGACTTTTCTCTGGTCTCTGGACCACGGCGCCCGCCCCTCCTCTAGTCCTCCATGGCCGCTCTCGCCACCACAACCCGCGCTGCTCGATCGGGTGAAATGCCTAGCACCGAACACTCCGGACTCGAGCCCTCCACGCCCAGCGATCAACGGTGGGTGGAGAAAAATCCTCTGGTCCAGACGACGACCTGGCCTGGCCGCTCTCCCGGCAACTTGGAGAGGAAAAGGGCAGGCGCAAGTGGCCCTGATGATGGATGGCGCTGCGCAACCAGGCGATTTTCCTAGCACCAAACACTACTCACTACAGGCTGCAGAGCCGCTTCGCTTTCGTTCGTACGCGCTGCGGATCCAGGTGGGCTCCAGAACGCCGGCCGTACCCATCGCCGCTGATCTTGACGCCGACGTGCGTGCCCAAACAAGCCGCGGATCCCCGACGTTGCAATGGCACATGAAGGGTAGGGTACAAGTGAGCGTTCGAACTGCATAGTAAATCCTTGGCCAAAACTAGAAGCATCACCCAGCGCCATACTTGTGCACCACGGAGCAATGCTGGCACAAGTGACACGGGAACAGTTGGAGCCACGCCGGCTGTCCCGCACAGGACAAGATCACAAGAGCGTCAGGCACGAGGGCTCCTTTCTAGTTTACCGGAAGACGCCAGCGTTGCCAGCAGGTCGGCGCCGGTGCCCATTAACGAATCCGAGAATTCACCGGAGACGGTAGCACACGACACGTAACAAGGATGACAGCACACTGCTGAGTGGAATGGAACGCGATGCGAAAAGAGTAGTAAAAGAAGAGTTAAAGAATTCCAGTGACAATTGGGGCACGAAATGTGGACGAGATAACAATCGGAGTCCCCGGCCACGCGTCCGCCAGTTTCTTCTTGCGGCGGCGGCGCGGCCGGAATCGAGCGGCGCCCGACCCCCAGCAGGCCCAATCCCACACAATCGACTGCTACCGTCAATCCTCATCAGATGGCACCGACTTCGCAATCCATTTTTATTCTTCCTTTCTTCTTTTCCAGAGCTTCCCGTTGCTTCGCTGGCTGATCTTTCCCTCTGGTCGGCTCGCGTGTACATCTCGTACACCGGCGCGCCGGTCACCTGCGCTGCTGCTGCGGGCACGGCGCGACGCGCGCCCGCCGCGCCCCGTCCGGCGGCACGCGCCCGCCCACGCCTACGCCGCCGCCGCGGCTCCCCTCGTCGCTCTTCACGATGTCCTCCAGCATCTTCTGCAGGTCCTCCAGCGTGTCCGGCTTCTGCACGGAGCCGCCGGGAGGGGGAGAGAGAGAGGGCATCATCATCGGTGAGAAAGCGCGTGTAACAGAGCACAATTGCAATTGCGATTGGGATTACGATTAGTTAATCCTAGCGGTTGGTAGTTGCGCCTACCTCGTTTTTCACGTTATCCATCATCACCAGCATCTCCTGCATGAAGTCGGAGAAATCCTGGCCGTTCAAAAACAGAGCAGGCAATTTATTTTCTTTTCAGGTGTATAGTACAAAATATTCGCAGTTTCGCACACAAAATGGCAAAGGGAATTGAATGATTCCGACGAGACAATAGGCAAGAGGGAAGAAAAGAAACGGAACAGAGAGGCTTGGCTGCTTCACCTGGTCGTCGTCGTCCAGGGGATCGAAGAGCCCGGCGTCGTACATGGCCTTCTTCCCCTTGTCCGACAAGACTGCGCCAAACGAACAATTCGATCAAATCCCGTGCAGCCAAGCCGCGGCGGGGCAGAGCAAACGTGTGCGGCCTTACCGGAATAGGCCTCCTGGATCCGCTGGAACCGCCGCTTGGCCTCGCCGGCCGCGCCGGGGTCGCTCGCCCACCGGTCCGGGTGCCACTTCTGCGCGCCCACGGCAAGAGATCGGAACGGGTCAGCGTGTCTGTTCGGGAAACCAAAACAGAGACGGAAAGCCCAATCAATCACCGGCGGCGCGCTCGCGCGCATGCACAGGGGACGGGGAACTCACCATCGCGAGCCTCCGGTAGGCGGTGCGGATGTCGGTGGCGGAGGCGTTCTTGCGGATGCCGAGCAGGGCGTAGTAGCAGCACGCGGACGCGCCGGCGCCGCCGCCGCCGCCGCCGGAGGCATTGCCGGATCCGGCCCCGGCTCCGGCGTCCATGGGAAGGCGCAGCAGCAGGCGGACGGCGCGGGGCGACGCGGCAGCGCTACAAAGGCATCGAATTCGGGAGGGAGACGAGCGATAGGTGGATGGATTCAAAGGGACGCTGGAAAAGTTTTTATTCGCGGGGGGTGGGGGCGTGAGAAAAATATCACTCTCTAAATAGAGAGGGAGTGTGTTTTTGGTCGTCGGGGGTTGGGGCCAGTGAAGGTTCCAGAGCTCGTTGCCGAGGCGAGATATTTTCGAGCGCCCGCTCCGGGCTTCGCCACCGGAATTCGCGCCTATTTACGAGATTGGGATCCCTTCCGGAAGTGGGAATCTTGCCTTCTAGAGTGGTTGTATCATTGTATGGGCTTAGGTGATTCGTTATCGGCCATCAAGAATGATTCGTTATCGGCCATCAAGGTTGGGCTGGAGATGTTTTATTTGTGCCACAGATGTTTTGTTTGGGTCAGAAGTAGGTTGTGGATTATTTTTCTTTAAAAAGAAGTAGGCTGCGGTTTCCTGAATCAAACCTCCCCAATTTCTTTTGAAAATTTGGAGTCCTTGAGATGTGTAAAATTCTTAGGTACCTTATATCTAGCAGATCTCAAATCAAACAATGATATACTAGAGCCGCTGAACGAGGTATGCTGAAGCTTTGGCTGATTAGCTTTTGCAGCATGACAGGTCAGCCATTCAGGATAAGATATCCACACTGAACACTAAAATCCTGCTACCAATTGACGTATTTTGCATCTCCAGGCACAGAGTGCCCAACCAAACTAGGCGGTCAAGGTCATCACCAAATATTCAGACTTCAGACATAGTCACAGGCTCACATATCAATATGTCTCATTTGTCAACACCACCTAGTATTGCAAGTTTTCCTGAGCCATAGCTGTCAAGCTGTGGAGAAATTTGGAGTCCCAGAAATCAAACACTTGTAAAAGGAGCATATGGCATGCTTGCAGTGTAGCATTGCGTGTTCAGGACATCGTCAAACAGAGCATTCCGCAAAACGCATGAAAATGCAGACTTTTCATAACAAAATAAATCAAAGAAACCAGAACCGGGAAAGTGCAGAACGTTTATATAACAATAAATACCAATCAGAGATAGCCTTGCGAACGGTACACATTCAGTAATGTATGACATAGAAACTAGTCTTATGCAGTTGATGCTTAAGGTACATGGAATGACGCTTATGGACTACAGTTACACAAATACGATGGATGAACTTTTTTTAAAATGAAAAATCTGTGGGTGAACTGCATTGAGATTTAGACAAAATTAGGATAACCCAGCATACCATTTTCCATATAAAGCTTTTTCATACCTGCCACTTTCTGGTTTTAGGCACAGTGAGCATTGAAATCTGACTTCAAAAAAATCTAAGAAGTAAAAAAAGAAATAGCATACCACATTTCACAGCTATAGGCAATGTCTCAGCAACAGATAAGCAGTTAAATTAACAGAAGGAGTAAATGTGCTATTTGAGTAGCCTAGGAATTCTTCATAGGGGAGCAAAAGGTGTCAGAGCCGGTTCTTCAGCTCCAGGTCTCAGCAAACAGGCGGGTTTTTGCAATTATAATGTATATCAAGCAAACATTCTAAATTCTGGAGAACAGAACATCTTGATGCAATAGCAGAACAGCTAAATGGAAAACAAGTTGAATAACCAACACCACAGCCAGGCGCTATTATCGCTAGGAGTGCCTGCTGACCATTTCACATTCATGTTCAGGAGAAATGCAAATTGCAACAAAATAGTGTTGTAACATTTACCAACTGTGGCCAACTAATGAGATCTGGGAACCAGAATGTACAGTTTTCCCTACATTGACAAGACAAACATGGTGATCTCGCTGAACAAAAAGGAGATGCATAGGAAAATCTAGCTCACTAAAGCTTGTTTTTCGAGGTTGTATATATAAACTGTAAAGCATTGAACCGCTGATCTGCAACACAGGACCATAGAAGGACCACCACAGCTTACAGCCTCCGGACGATAGGTGGTGATTCATCTTCACGTAGTTCACATTGTCCTGTGTCTCAAAGAATGCATGCCGAACAAGGCTGGAGTAATCTTGAGAAGGCTTCCATCCCAGCGAAACCTCTCCTGCAAATACCCATTCATGTCAGACAGTAACAGCCTCTGCAGCTCTGCTGGGGGACGACCACCGCAACTCTTCCTTCCGACTTCCTGAATGTACCCACTATCCAGGTCTGGCAAGGTGCTGATATCCAAAGCTGGCAATTCGATGTGGTATTTGCAGGCCCACATCTGGTTCTTGTGATCCTGCAGAAGCCATATTTCAGCCACTCTGACATCTTCATCACAGCTAAATACGGCAAGCTTGCCCTCCATTTCAAGCACTGGCGTATCTTTTTTCTTAGACCAAGTATGCTGCTTTCTCTGAGTTGCCATCTCAGAACAGTCACATGTGTGAATAAAATTGATGCACCGTCGGAATGGTACACTGAAAAAATTTAGTCCGTGTCACGTTGAATATTCAGAGGCTGATTAGTAGGACTAAATATGAGTTAATTATAAAACTAATTGCACAGATGGAGGCTAAACGGCGAGACGAATCTATTAAGCCTAATTAATCGATCATTAGCAAATGTTTACTATAGCAACACATTGTCAAATCATGGACTAATTAGGTTTAATAGATTCGTCTCGCCGTTTAGCCTCCATTAGTGCAATGGGTTTTGTAGATAGTCTATGTTTAATACTCCTAATTAGTATCTAAACATTCGATGTGACAGTTGCTAAAAATAAGCAACGTGAACCAAACGAGGCCCATGGTTTGGCCTGGCTCGTCACATGCACAATTCGCTTGTTTGGCATCTGAGCCTGGTTCGCCGGATGCAGATCATGTCGTCCCACCTAGCTCGTCAAATACGGATTTTATTTCCGTTCCACTGAGCCTGGTTGGCGAAGACCTCGTGCCTGGCTGAAGCACTCTGGACGCATGCATGGAGTTGGGCAACCAAACACCTATTCTGATTGGTCTAGGTATACTTAGAGCCTATTTGGTTGCCTGGAGGAGTCTAGCCTAGCTCGCACCAGCCAGTCAGGCTCTCTAGAGCCAGGTCGGGTGCATGCAAGGTGTAGTGTTTGGTTGCCTGTATGCAATGAGCCAAGCCATTCAAAGATAATGTTTGGTTGTCCGCATGTACTTAAAATTTGAAAAACTAGATGCAAGGGAGTTTGTTTGGTTAGCTGCAATGAGCCAAGCCATTCGAAGATAATGTTTGGTTGTCCGCCTGTTTGTTTGGTTGTCCGCTTGCACTCAATCTCAAGCAATGACACAACATTGCACATCTTGAAAGGTAATTGCAACCACTGAAACACCTCATTCACCGTGTCGAACATCACTATCTTGTCATGCCGGCCTAAATGCGGCAGCCAGTGCAGGTTTCCATGAAAGAGGAAAGGCTCGTTGAATGCAGTACCCTCGGACCCTTTCGCCAACCACACTATCAGGGATGCTGACGGTGAATGGGGCCAAATGCACTTCTCCTTCCCTGAGCCCACGGTACTGATGTAAAATTTAGGTGCCAAATCACCCATTGCTCGATAGTACAATACTCTGTACTCGGAGGAATTGCCATGAGCATAGAGCCCCACGACCTTGTCATGTTGAAGGGCTGGTGGGAAGACATATAGCCACTGACGAGTGGTGGGATTGCAGAGATGCAAACATTTGTTGTAAGACATAAGCAGGAGACCACTGCAAGCAGCGTGAACTACGAACTGGCTGTCTCCGAGCGAGAAGTCGTAATCTTCGCCTGTGAACCGGACAACGGACAGGAACTCGTGGGTGCGGAAGTTGATAGCCTCGACGCAGTAGTCCAAGATCCCCAGGTCGTGGTTGTTGCCGCCCACGTCGCGGACGAAGGTGAAGAGGCGCCGGGGCGGCTGGCGGCGGTGGTGCGCGAGCAGGAAGGCGCGGTCTTTGGTGACAGCGCGCCAGGCCTTGCAGACAGCACGGCACCGGAGGATAGATTTCGGCGGCAGCAGGAGCAGAATCTCCAAGAGGATCTCTTTTGGGAGGTTGGCGATGGCGAGGGGCGCGCACCGCTGCTCTGGCGGCCTCGAGGAATCCGCCATTACCGCCAAGCAAGAGCCGGCAACACCAATTTCCGAACAACGAGTCGGATTACGACCCTACAATGGCTCCGCCCTTGCCCTGAAATGCATTCCCATTTCCAATGTGTTGACGTCAGATTTCGTCATCAGTAGAATCGGCGTCAAAGAGGGAAGAAATCGAAAGATGCTACAGTGTGGAATCGGTCAAATGGCTTTTGCTTCGCTTCAGGTTCCCAATCGGCAGCCCTTTGCTGATAAGAAATCGCCCGACCAGGAAGGAGGACTAAAGTAGGCCTGTATGGGCCTGGTTAGGTGGAAAGATAAGGTGGAGTTCAGCCCACGAAGCGTGGGGTAGTTAGTTTAACACGGATTGTGCTTGTAGATATTTGTTTTCTGTTTGAATTAGAGATAGAGTCCTACTCGGTTAAGAAAGATTATTTGTACGGGGCTATAAATAGCTACCTTGGTAAATCTGTAAGACAACAATCAATCAATACAACAAGTTACTTTATTCTTCATACTACTTTCAAGCAGGCGACTTCGCCATCGTTTTTTCTTCTCACGAGTTCGTGCGGGTTGGCAGGGCTGCATCATCTTGATCTCCGGCCGATTCTGTAAGTTCCGCTTATCGAGTAACGTCTAAGCTTTAACTTCCGGCGTATCGCTGTCGTTTCGTTTAGATTTATTCACCAGTTATCGATATCAACTAGATTCATAGGTTTTTTACCTGTTTTTCTAGCTTTTATCACCAGTTATCCCGCTAGGAATCGGTAGTATCGGCTTTTATTACCTTCTGTTGTTAGATCCGTTCGTTGCCGATTAGATCTTTTCCTAGTGTTATTTTCATAAGCTTTGTACCGATTGTTTTAGTATTTTTCTGTCTACAAGGCTATAAGGATCGCGCTCTCTCGTAGCCGGTTACTTTACTACAGTAAATCGGCCGATCTGCCGATTTGTCCTCTCGATCGGAAACTTAGCCGATCGTAGTTACCGAATTTGACACGCGTTCTTCCTTGCCAATCAACAGGTCAGATTGGCTGGCACGCCGCGCGAACCGCACCAGGGCATTCACCCGAACAGGAGCTAAGCAGATTCTCCCGGGTCGTGTGTCGGCCGCTGGACCGATTTCTAGCGCCAACACAATGAAAGGGAGGAAATTAGGGTTCCCCGACAAGAAATCGAACCAAAATCAAAATCAAGCTCAAGAATGGATGTCGGAGCTCACCTTATTCCCGAAGTCTTCATTCATCTTTCTCTCCGACGAATTTCCTCAAGCTCTCTCGCACATCCGAAACCCTCAGTCCGCCTCGACTCGAGAAGGGAGGAGGCGGCGCCGCCGCCGCCGGGGCGAGTTCGAGCTTTTCGCGTCCGAGAAGACAACTAGAACTAGGCGTGCGCGAAGCACATGTCGTTCAGATTTCAAATGGGCCAAGCCTTCGTCGACCAGCATAAAGCCCATAAATTTCCTAGTCGCCTCGATGGGCCTTTACCACCCATACATTTCGGGCGTGATTGGTTGGACCGGGCCGTCCAGAACGGATGGGTTGTACCGGATGGTGGGAGACAGGATAGAGTGATACAGGAGGGTTTGTTTGGTTGCACTTTGCTGTTGTCCTAAATCATGCGAGGTTGTGTCTGGTTGTACTGGTTGTATCGTTCTCGTGTACGACAGGAGTCACCAGATCGTGTTTCGTACGTAGAATTGGAGGAGATCGGAGCACCCTAGCACCATATTGGTGAGGTTACCAACAAAGATGATGAACATGAGCTGTTTTGATATTACAAAGGCTGATCGTGATGGACTACTTCCAAAGATAATTAATTACTAGTAGCAGTACAATAATAACAATAAATTGTAGCATAACTATGATATGGAGCCAACTAAGTTCATTTGTCGTCTTTTTTGAACCGACAGTCGCTTCTTTGACATCTTCGTCACCAGTGGACTCTAGGAAAGATGCAATTGCCTCCTCTTTGGAACTAAAACTCTTGTAGCAACAGTTTGGATAACCGGTGACTTGCTGATGACAGGTTACCCAAGTTGCATAGACTCCAGGCTTCCTACCTCGGTACACAACGTACCAAGCCATTGTGCCTTATAAAGGAAATCAAACTTGATTCAATTGCAAAGGTAGATGTATGATAAAAAAAAGTGGATAAAGTAACTATTGCCCTCAGATTTTATTTGCATCTTCTCTTAACCTTGAGCTTGGAGCATCAATGACACTAGATCAATACCAGACCACAAACAGTATGACAATGGCAACAGAAACAGCAGGTCATTGGCAACAGAATGACAAGTAACAGCACATGAACAACAGCTTAGCAACAGCACAACCAGAAAAAAGGAACAAGCAGGGAGGTTGACAACAAAAATAATATGACATAACCATGACAGGTTACCCAATTTGCAAAGGTAGATGTATGATACAAGCAAGTGTGATATAATAAGTGTTGGCCTCATATTTTGTTTCCATCTTCTGTTGACCTTGAGCTAGGAGCATCAGTGACACAAGAGCAAGAGAAGACCAAAAATAGTACCACATTGGCAACAGAAACAACAGCACTGCCAACAGAAAGAGCAAGTACCAGGACAACATCTCAGCAACAACACAACCAGAAAGAAGGACGAAGCAGAACCAGGGATAGGTTCAACAACAACAACAATGTTGGGTAACCAAGACAGGTTACCCAATTTGCATATCATCCAATTTGCAAAGGTATATGTATGATAATAGCAAGTCTGATATGCTAAGCAAGTATGATATGCTAAGTTATAAAAAAAATTGGCCTCAGATTTTATTTTCATCTTCCCTTGACCTTGAGCTTGGAGCATCAGTGACACAAGAGAAAAGGAAGATCAGAAACAGTAGCACAATGGCAACAGGAACAACAGCACTGCCAACAGAAATAACAGTAGCAGCACAACATGGACAACAGCTCAGCAACAACACAACCATAAATAAGGAACATGCAGTACCAGTTGGCAACAAGAAGAACAAGATCAATGTCATAGTCCCTCACAAGCTCAAGGTTATTTGATGCTACCCATATACTTTGAATTGGGCAAATATTCCAATCATCATAGGCATATTTTCTTACCTTAAATAACATAAGTAACCATCAAGGCAGAAGGAAGTAACCAACATATAGGAAAGATGAAAGAAAGATGGACTTACCAGGTAGCACAAATGCAGTAGCAGGTCTTAAGAACAAGAACAATGTCATAGTCCCTCACAAGCTCAAGGTCATCTGATGGTACCCATCTACTTTGAATTGGGCAAATAAGTTTATCATCATAGGCACAGGTTCTTACCTTTAATAACATATGCATCCATCAATTCAGAACATGTATGCAAGATGAAAGAAAAATAGCATCACCAGGTATTGAACCACCAGGAAAGCTCAATTTACCAGAATAAAGACATGGCATCCATCACAAAGACCAGGTGCAAGTGTTTATGTTTACACACCCAACAGATCCCTCCCAAGCACCTCTACCAGATGGAACCATGTGTCCTATGCTATACAAAAATATTTGCAGCCTTGGAAATATTCCAAATGGTGTCTCTACCCTCACCATTAGTGGTTAGTGCTAACCCAAAATGTCAGACTATAGCATAGGCAAGCAAAATATCAAATGGCAGTCCTTAAGCACCTAGAGGAAGTTAGATTGGCTCAGGTAGGTCCTAAGCCAAAGGATCCTATGGGCTTTACTCATCTTAACAAAGCATAGGCCTTCTGCTTTGTTCTTCAGCAAGTACACAAGTGCAAACATCAGGGCCTCCTGTGAGTACCCAGGACAGGACAGGACACAACCATAAAGATCTGCATGGACCTTATTGTGCTAAGGAGCCTTGAGGGCATCTGCAACAGAGGCAGCAACAACAGTCATACCATGCATCAGCTGGTATTCTTCCTCACCCAACTTCCTCCTTTTACCACCTCTCCCTTCCTTATCATCAGAACTCTTAGAGGTGTCCAGCCCATTAGAGGCTACATTTTGTTTACCAGAATCACCCTCATTCCCATCTAAATTAATTGTCTCTGATCTAACATCTCCCCCCTCAAGGTGGCCAAGGTCAGTTGGTACACCTAAAGGTTCATTGGAACCCATGGCAAACCTACCAGTAGCCTGACTAGACCCAAAAATGGCCTCCATTTAGACATAGTTCTCAATTGGGGTGTTCAAGAACTTGGCATCACAAGGATGATCCTAGTTGGGAAAAAAGGTTGTGCAACAGTTAGAGAAAAGGGTAACTATTAACCATAACAGTGAGATATATTTAAGTTGTGGCCTAACCTTAGTGTGCCCTATCAGATGCTCCTTCTCAAGGACTATCATATGATGGTCCTCATTCCAGAGAGCACCACTAAAATCCTTGAGCCTAGCAATCTTAACCCACCTCTGCCTCCATTTGCACAGGTGGTTATAAATTTGGTTGGTGGTGACATTGACTTCAGCAAAATCAGAAACCATCCTAGCAACTTGCTAACATGCACTTCCTTGAAGCCTTTGTCAGTTTTGACCCCTTGCCCAACCAGATCATGAAACCTCCTAAGCATGAAGGCTGACTGAACACTGGTCCATTGCATTGGCCTCCCAGGCTGGGCTCCATTGGGTGGAGGGGCTGCTGGATTCCCTTCCTCCATAGCAGCCACCCCACCCTCGGCCCCTGCCTCATTGACAACACCAACAACATCCTCACCCATCATAGTCATGTCCTAACCATCATACCATCAGAAAAAAAAACACAAAAGCACTTAGAAATCAAACAGCACAGAAAATACTGCATGCAAATATCATACCATGCATATTGTTCATGATTGCAGGTACACATCATAGCAAAGTACCAAGGTCTCAGAACATATTACAAATTCATCAATGCTACTTAACAGTACATGACCCCAAGTAGTTCATTGGAATTAAACTCTAGAAGATCCCCTATTCTACCACATTTATGCAGCCCATGCATCCCTTTGTTGTGCTCAGGTTCCATTGTCAGGACTATGTTCTGGTTCAGGGGGGGTATCAGTGGAGTTAGGAGTCCAAGCAGCTTCAGTGGGGACATCTTCATCTTATCCATGCCTAAGTATCCAATTGTGCAGAATACAACAGGCAAGAACCAACTTGACTTGGGTTTTGTAAGGATGGAAAGGCTTGTTATCAAGGATTATGAATCTATTCTTTAGAGCACCAAAGGCCCTCTCTACTGTCACCCTAAGAGAAGAATGCCTCAGGTTAAACAACTCTCTTTGATTTTGTAGCCTATTTGAACCAAACTCCCTCAAGTGGTACCTTGTACCACGATATGGCGGCAGGAACTCAGACCTGGCTGCATATCCAGCATCCACAAGATAGAATTTCCCTAGACAATGTAACAAATGGAGATAGTTTATCAGTTTAGTGTGTGCAAGTATTGTTGGCATGTGTGTATGTGAGTTATGGTACCTTGTGGGACTGTAAGATCATCTGCCCTTTCAAGAGCATCTGATAAAATCAGAGCATCATGTGCAGATCCCTCCCAACCAGCAAGCACATATGTGAAACTGAGATCAAAGTCCACTGCTGCCAGTACATTCTGAGTGATGGTGTGCTTCCTGCCTCTAAAGGCAGCTTGCATCTTCAAAGGAACTCTAGCTAAGACATGTGTCCCATCAATTGCTCCTATGCAATCCTAAAAATAAAAAGCAGTATTAACAGGTTGCTACCATATGGGTAAGGTCAGTTGGTTTGCAATTAGGAAAGGCCCACCAACCTTGAAATATGGGTTCCATCTCCTGCTGCCAAGGATCCTAGGATGGACACTAGTGGATAGTGGAACAATCAACTCATTTCTCAACTCACCAACTGCATACAAGACTTGATGAAAGAACCTACTGATAGTTTCAGGTGACCTCCTAAATGTCATGTTAATGACCCTGAACCTTTGGTTGTGTCCCACTACATGCAAGAACATTGTTACCCGTTCTTCAACAGTGGCATGGATGCTATCCAGAACCAACTCTCTAGACCGAAACAGGTCACACAGTTGGAAAAAAGGTGCCATTCTCATCCTTAGCAGGTTGACACAATGGACATCATCAGATTCATTGAGGTTGCTATTCCTCTCTCTGTCCCTCTCTGCCATGGGTCCATAGGTAATAGATCAAGCATCCTCACTTCTCCTTCTAAACCACAAGAAAAACCATGCAGCAACAGCAGCAACAAGAGCAGCCGCAGCCCAACGCCTACCTTGCAAGTCCATGTCTAAGAATACAATGCAATGTTCATTAGAGCTCAGTACAAGAACTTGGGGTCATGTTGTTAAGCAAGCAAACATTCTCCACTACATGTTATCCTAGACGCGGCTGCCACACCCGAAGGTGCTCCTCCGGCGGCAAGGATTCATCATCGACCTAGGCACTTTGCTCAGCTCAGTACTACGGGCGTGATTGGTTGTAAAGGAGTAAGGCATGGTTCAAGGGCACAAGAAATCAGATCGACAAATATACATGACAACCATAGATCCGTATAAGAACCAACATAGGGTTCATGAAAACCATAAATACAGATGCAGAACAACCATAGATCCGTATCAGAAACAACCTAGGGTTCATGTACACCAACCAAAATGTACCGTCGCAGGACCAGTGGAGGCACAGGGTGCCGCCGGAGGACCTCGACCCACCGGGAGGATGGTACAAGAACCAAAAAAAATTCAGATCGACCTCTACAAATGTGAGAACCATAGATCTGCATCACAAAAGTACCTAGGGTTCATCACAACCTTAAATCCACAAAAGGAGCGCACGGATCTGACAGAACAACAACCTAGGGTTCATTGACATCAACTAAAAAAATACGAATCGACAAATCAGCGGGGGAAAGGGGATGAAGCAGCGTAAAGAGGAGGGGGAGATGTACCGTCGCAGCACCAGCGGGAGCACAGGGCGCCGCTGGGGTACCTCGATCCACCGGCGAACCGAGGTCGAACAGGAGGAGGGAGAGGAGAAGGCGCACCGGGGAGGAGGGGAGCGAAGAAAGTGGGGCAAGGATGGGAGGTCACCGTAACCTCCCGCGCCTTTAGCCCTGGTACGGCGCCATCTCCCGCGCTCCGCCCAAATCTTCCTGCCAGCATCGCTCCATCCCGGCTCGTGAGCGAAGGAGCCCTCTGGGCGGACAGGGCGATGCGGGATTGTAACGACTCAGGTTCATCAGCCAAGTTGATCCTAATCCGAGTCCCTAATCCTGCTGACTCAGCTCCCCTGAGCTTAAGGGCTCAACCTCCAGTTCCCAGCTCCGACCCCTGAAAAAAAACCGACCCAAAACCGTCGGTTCTTTCTAAGTCCAAAGGCAGTGTTCTTTCCCGTCTTGGAGTAGAGGAGAAACCAAGACTGACTGGTGGACCCGCAAATCTCTTCCCCGGATCTCCCGAGGCAGACGCACCCGAGCAGCATGTGCCCGCTTCAGAGCTTCCCCGCCGCGTGGCTTGATCTCTCCGACGCCCGTCGCTTCGCCCAGTCGCCGGCTGCGATAGGATGGATTCCCGCGCCCTCCTCCCCAATCGTCGCGGAAGCCCCTCTGCAACCCTTTCTGCATCACCTAGTCTCGCTTGCACCCTCGCCGGCCGCGCCAAGGTGCCCCCGTCTCGTAACGCGCGCCCATCATCATCTCGTAGAATCCCCGGCTGCAAGCCCCGATGACCTCTGGCTTTTCCGCCTCTCCACAGTCGCGCCGCCCACGAACTCGCTACGCGACAATTCCTCCCTCGCCAACCCCGACTCCGGCCGCGACAGCTCCTTTTCTCGCCCCCCTCCCAGTGACGTGCTCCGGCAATGCCGCCGTTTCGCGCTTGCCCGCGCCACCGCTCGCCCTGTCTTCTCACCTGATGCAACCTCGCTTGTAGTGCCTTTCTCCCGGTCACACCAATCAAATCTGCCGCTCTCCGACGCCCGCCTCCGCCAAATCTAAATTCCAGCAAAACCGCGCCTGCGCCGCCTTGTCTCTAGTGCCCAATGGTCGAAGACGCTATCTCCGAAGCTCTGTTCCGTCGCCCATCGCCGCTAAATTGCCGCCATGGCAGCGCACTCCATCTTTTTCCTCCCGATCTTCATGCTGCTCCAACACTCTCTCTCCCGCGCAGCTATAAAAAGGAGTTACAGAGCCCTACCGGAGTTCCCTTCGCCATCGTTGCCTTGCCGCATCTTCCTCTGTTTCGTGCTCAAGCGCTACCACCTAAGTTCTTGAGCAACTCTCCTCTCCGCTCAACACCCGCCTTTCCCAACCCACCAGCCGCTTGTCTCCTCCGCAAGGTGCTAGAGCTTACTTGTGTCAACAAGAAGCACCGCCACCGCCGGAGCACCGCCGGACATCGCCGCCGCCCAAGCCTTAGCACCTTTCATCGCTCCGCCTGAGCATGTTCTTTCCGACCCCAAGACTTCACCAGTAGGCCTAAAGGTAAACTGCCGACCACCTCCCCGGTTCGCCCGATCCCTTTTTTCGTCTCGCCCGACCCTGTCTGTTTCGCCCGACTTTGTCTGTTTCGCCCGACCCCTTTTTCCGTCTCGCCCGACCCTGTCTGTTTCGCCGATCCTTATCCGCCCCGCCCGAGGGCTTGGCTGTATCTTTTCTTTGACCCAAAGGTATCTGTGTCAAATTTTGGGGACTTCTCTGTGATAAGTCTGAGGACCCCGGTACAGTATTCCTTAGGTCGGAGGGTCAGATCATAAGTTTCTCCCAATCCGACCCTTGCCTTGTTCTCTATCAACTGAAGCTCGAACCTCCACAGTTTTTTCGTAGCTTTGCTACAAGTTTCTGGGCTAAAGCTTGCAAGTGTTATTGAAATAACCATCTAAGTGCTAACTCCTGCATTTTCATTCGTGTAGAACTAAATCTCGCCGACAACACATATGAGCTGCATTTGGTGCTAGAAGACGGAGCAGTAGCTGAGCCGCCAACCGCAGGAGCTGAAGCAGAGCCCTCAGAGGACCAGTTCGCCTCCACCCCACTTGAAGGCAAGCCCCGGAGCATGAACCCAACTTCCTAAACTTACACATGCCTTCTTTCATTTGTATGTGCATTTAAGTACAGGAGTTGTTTGAAACCATAGATGCATGACTTAGTTCCCTTGATCTGAACACTAGTCTGATGAGTCCGAGTAGTTGCATTGCTTAATAGGACTCGGTAAAAGTCGCTCGCGAGTTATAGGAGTTGGTTGTTCTCCTTCTGGTTACAACTATAAGGACGAGGGACGGGGCAGGGCCTGGTGAACTCTTTTGGTGGTCGGTGGATTGCCCTGTCTGTCTATATGAAGTTGCTTAAGGTCGAAAAGTGTCGATGTTCGTGATCAAGTGTTTGAAAGTACTAATCTCATACCTAGTATGGGATGGGGAAGCCTAGTACCTGATTGAACTAGGGCATGGCTTATACCCCTGCTGTCCCTGGAACGAGGTTCCCATAGTGCATCATGTGGGTGCAAGTGCGGTCACAGTACAGTAGAGGCCGGGACTGTGGAGCATTGCATGCCAAGGGAAGTTTGGACCTGACACGTGCCTGGAAATTGATGGGGATGGCCGACACCGGAAGCGACCCTTTGTGGTGCGCGGATGTCGTGAGATTAGATTCACCATGCATGGTTAAGAAACTCGAATCGATTCGTCTGCCTCTCACAGTTTGAGACTGCTTGATCGCTATGCTACACTGAGAAAAGATGGAACGTGATGATGATATGAACCCGATGCTTGTTCTATACTTTTTTGTTGGAAACTATGGTTGTTTAGCATAAGTTGCCAATGTAGACTAGTTAATGAACTTAGAATCTGAGCTAAAATATTGAAAGTAAGGACCCACTGTAGTCGCTTTTGGCAACACAAATCCCTCAGCTAAAGAGTCTTGCATGTCTAGATGTTGGTGGAGTAGTTCTCCACTAGTCGGTTAAGTCTTGTTGAGCTTAGCAGCTCAGCCTTGTTTGTGGCATCTTTTTCAGGTGAAGTTGAAGCTCCTGAGTTTGCTCCTGTTGGCACTTGGCCGCCCTAGCTTCCTCCTGGGTGGACGGTCGAAGTGGATCCCTCCTCGGACGACGAGGAAAAGGATCACTGATGTCCTGATCGGCCTCATCAGGGACATCCGACTCCGGCGCTAGCTTCCGCTATTTTATCTTTCCGCTGCTTTTGAATCTTGTAAAACTCGGACTTTCGAATGGATGTTGAAATAAACTGTCAAATTTGTTTAACTCGGTGGATCTGTTGTATTCTCTGGAACCACTCAGCTTCGTGTGGGTTATGCTAACTCGGTCCTGTTAAGTGGTTAAATCGGATGAAATCCGACGGCACTTCAAGTTAACTTGACTAAGGCATGAGTGTCGCGTGTCAGGTGACTTAACCGTGCTTTAATCAAGCTAATCCGAGGTGGTTCCGCCACAGGGATGGAGTGGGGGAAAGGAACGGGAGGGTGCGCCGTTTCGGTTCCGGGAGAGCAACCAAACACACGAGAGTGCACGGGGCGCTTCGGGGTCATGCAGCGGATGGTGGGAGGCGGGCAACCAATCACGCCCTTCATGGATCAAAAATAGGTAGGACTGCCAAACAAAATATGAGGTTCCTCCGATCCTCCTCACTGAAAAAGTCAGAAGTCAGAAATTCACTCGGTAACATTGCACATTCGCACATATGGTCAGAGGGTTCAGGGTAATCTTTGGTTACACAAAGCTAACTTCCATGGGATACGATTACTTAAAACAGAACTGATAATACAACACAATACATTACAGAGCTCTCCAAATTCTGAACCTGCAACTTGCAAAACGAGTGTGTGACTTCTTTGTCAGCATCAGCAGGAATACTGACGGTTCAAGTTCACTGTAGCGCACCGCCATGACCGATTTTCTCATACAATGAATAATCACGGTGAAAGTATGAACCCCAGTTAAAAATGCAATTAGTCCAATATTGACTTCTCATGACAAAAATCAACTTGTTAAGTATGCAAAAGGAGAAAAAGATCGACTCTGCACAGTGTTGATCTGAACTTCTGAAGTATGAAACTTCCATTTAATAACAGGCAAACAATCTGATCTCGTTGCACTGACTAGTAAGAATTACTTGTGCAGGTCATTCCAATTCAGAATAATAGACTGCAATGGAACCTCAACCTCGTGACCTCATCTTCAGATAAAAACCAATTCACCATCATCGTTTACAAGAGAGAACACCGCATGTGCTCCTCAACGTGAAACTATTATGCATTGAGTGTCTTGCACATTCAAGCACAAAACCAATTGCGGGCAACCAAAGGGCACACACCATAAACAAGGGGAAATTCCTTGTCAAATGACAGCACAAAAGTTCATGTCCTAGTATTGTGTATTTGTTCATACCAGTTACATGTTTTGTAAAAATCTTTATTTTTTATTATTAAACTGAGTAAGGCTCCTCCATGTTTTTTCGTACGTCATCACCCTCCTAATCCGTGACGGTGAATGTCGTGATTCACTGCCGGTTTTAGCGCTGAACCAGCCGTACACCTGACAAAAACCAGATTTTTTTTCTGGCGGTTTTTTATCGAGACCGAGCCTACGGAGCTGGCTGTGGAAAAATTACCGACGCTGCCTAACTAAATTCAAAAAAAAAATCTCAGTCTTCAGATGTATGCTAGCATGCCAAAATACCGCATGTTGTTTTGTGATATTAACAGAATATATATGTTACTTTAACTTCCTGAATCGGTGCTTCAGGGACTACACCACCATCTGGTCCAGTCCTAATGAGCATGTGTGCTAGCGTGCTGCGTGCACTACACAACACATATAAGGCAAAATTTGCTATAGGACACTGAAAGTCATGTCGATTTGCTGAGAGACAACATTCAAAACGGACTATGCTGGTAGACACTACCATTTGATGCAAATTTGCTGGAAGACACCGCCTCGATTAAATAATATTATTTTTAAGCTAAGGAGGAGAGAGAAACATGATAAAATGTCATTTTTACCCCAGGTCAGATTCTTTTCCTTCCTCCCTCCGTTTTGCTGCGTCGGGCTTGGGCCCACTCAGTAGCGCACGGATCTGGTGTGCCACGGGGCGACCTCTGGCAACGGCGCGGTGCGCGGCTGCTTGATGAGGCAAGGTTGGGTGGAGCGCAGCATCGGGCTAGGGGCGCACTTGCCGCCGCCCGTAGCCCCAAGGGCGCGGCCAGGAGCGCGGCATTCAACGCACCCATGCATGGGCCACGACAGCACCCCATGCGTTGGAGCGGTGGCGGCGTCACATGGGGCCATAGCCGCCAGCCTTGACGCGCGGTTTTCATGGATTCTGGTGCTAGCGCTGGATTCCGGTGGAACCTACTTGTGCCCCGTGGGAGGTTATCTGCTTGCGTCAGGTTTGGAACCTGCTCTGTCGCCACTGCGAGCGCCCCGCTCATCCCGGCCCGCTACCCTCCATCTCCTCTCCCTTGCACGCCACCACGCCGAGCTGTGGTTTGACATGGCCATGGGTTAGACAGGTAGTGAGAGGAAGAAGATAGAAGAGAAAGGAAGAGATGAAAAAGGAAAGAACTGACCGGTGGATCCATGGGCAAAATCAACATTTTAACTTCTTTCTCTCTCTTTCTAAACCTAAAAATATTGTTTTAATCAAGTCACCGTCTTCCAACCTCCACCATCCACCCTCCGCCTTCCAGTCTCCCACCCTCCGCGACAACACTTGTAGATCATATCAAGACGAGCCATGTGCATAAAAAGATCCAACAAAATTGCACAAGTAATGTCATCATTATGTCAAAAAAATTATGAATTTTATATTTTATCTATCCACACTTAATAGTATATGTATCTCCATCGTCTTGATGAAGGTTTGGCCATGCTACAATCCAATTTAGAAGTCCAAGTAGTCTTCAATAATATCTCATTTGATCTTTGCATTATTTCCATTTGTACCAAATCGTATATGCTTCACCCATGGCCATTTTCTATATAATTATAGCATGTATCCCTAACGATAGTTTGGCACGCGGGTTCGTATAGCTAATTTAGTTTACTAATTTTGCATTAAACAATTTATCGTAGTAATGAGTAATAATAAATGCAGTGATAAACAAAACTAAGAAGTGGAATCAAGTAACATAAAACTCCCTATACAACAACATCAAACAAAGGGTGACATCAATTCTGGATCTCAAGATTTGACAAAATAGATAATGCAATTTTCCATTGAAACCTTCAAATGTAAGACTGAATTCTTAATAGCAATAAAACCATGAACGTGATACAGTCTAAGACAATAACAAAATAATGCAGAAAATTACTATTCACGTAAAAGAACTGGTGTCCTCTTCTATAGTGTTGTGCCATTGATAAGACAAATAGTTTGATGTAAAAAAATCAACAACAAACACATAGTGAGTTCAACCTTTTGCTTAATAGCTTTGCAGAAAGGTAGTGCGACAACAATGACCCTATTCTTTATCTGACGGAATGTATGAAGGGACAGCACTACTATGAAACGGACTGTAGTTAGCTCATTGTATCAGCATTGCATCCTTCTCACATCGTAAGAAATAGACGTGGGACAAGACTTTCTTTGAGCATATGTCATGTAAACAAGATGAAGGGGCCACCAAGACTAAAAGTGCGCAGTACTTTTCCCTTGCTGTTGCAATGTACCATGTCCACGAACTCCACAAGCATATCTTCCTCTTGAGTCTCTTGTCGCAATGGAGCACCATGTTCGCAAACTCCACAAGCATATCTCGCTCTTGAGACACAATGGTAACATCCATTGCTATATCTTTGCAACACCGTTGACATCCGGCAACTCAATCTGAAACTTGCGGAGCCATTTTTGTCGTAATCCTGCTTGATCCAGAGATCAACCATCCGCTCACGTTGATCGCAGCGGGACAAGCCAAGTCTGCCCTCCGTCTCGAATAGGAATTTGTTGTTATGTACCATGGGACGTCTCATCCATCTGAACTCCTCCGCCTCGACAGCAGTATGTTGTTGTGCTCCTGGAACCAGTGCGGCGGACAGTGCAGGCTGCCGTGAAGGACGGGCGGCATGGCACCCGCGCCCACCAACCCCCTGGACACTGCCTCGACCATGGGAGCCGACGACGTGCTGCCTCGGATGCTCCTAGGCTGCTGAGAGCCCACCATGAGGATGTAGTACGAGTAGCTCCTTTCGCATCCGATGTCAGTGCGCTGTTGGTAGAGCACCTGATACTCCCTGAAAGTGGCGTGCGCTGATTCATAGGTTAGGATGAGTTTAGCTCATCTCCATTTTTTAAACAAATTAAGCCAAGTATTAATTTTAAATTGTTTTGTAACGAGACTCCTCATGAGACACTCATGAGCCGTTCAATTTGCTCATTCTGCTCAATAAATATGATTGTATCAAACTTTTTTATATATAAGTCTAATCTAGTACTAGTAAGTTTATTTTGAATCTCCAAACATCTATATTGTCCTAGTTTATTGACTTATTGATTTCCATAATGTCATTGGAGATATAATTTTATATATTGCTGGTATGGTTATATTTTCACATTGATCTTAATATTCATGTTGAACAATGCTTGGTTGTGAGCCAAACAAGCTGACTCGACCTTTTGAAACGAATCAAGCCAACCTAGATTTTCAACATGGAATATCTGAATTGTCCAAATGCTGACGTTGCAGCTTTGCTATCGTGCATGGCAGTGAGTTCCATCAATAACAACAAGAATATTTGCAAATCCAATCCATGTCCCCTCGTAGCGTATTGCCATGACCAGGTCAAAGAGAAGATTTCTCGTCATAGATAGTATCTAGGCAATGCACGTCATTGCTAGAGCGTACAATCATGCTTTTCCTGTATTTTTTTTTAACTAGTACATTTTTAGATAGGCATCGTACTCCTTACTAAGGATACACTCGGTTTAACAATCACATGTAATCAGTTTTTCTCAGCGGTCACGGAAACAACTAGTGGACTTATGGAAGAATCTAAAAATGCAAAAGTCTGAGATCTCCCAGATTCTCATGGAGATAGAGGAGCTTGGCATGAGTTGTCCTGGTTTTAAAATTTGTGTTTCAGTCCTAGATCATGTAATAGGGCAGCACATCTTTGTACCGAACAGGTCTCTCGTTCACTGGTCCGGGGTGAGTGGCTAGATATAGTACCCCTTCCGGTACGTGATATCCTGAATGACGATTGCAATCCTGCTATTTGAGTAATGAAGCTCGTGTTCTAAAAAGAACAGGTCAGGGAAACAAGAGCCCAACCAAACACAGAAAACCAACCAGTTTTCATAGGCACCACTCAAAAACGCAGAGCACGTTGGGTGGTGTTGGTGGGTGGGTGGGTGGGTGTGTGTGTGTTTTGCCGTGCCGGTTCGGCAGAGTAACCGTCCAGGCCCAGGCTCGGGCCCACCGTGCAAATCCACGCCGGCGGCAGCTGTCAAACGCCAGGTTTATAACTGACTAACCAACCGCATCGCCATTTCGTCTTGTGGGTTTTGGCGCAGCGACCAGGGGGACGAAACCGAGACGAAGGGAAGCAGAAGCAGGCGCGGCGAAGCGGCGAAGAGGTGAGCTCTCGAATCACCCACCCATGGAGTTCGTCCTTCTTCCGCGTGCTTTGCCGTTCGGGTTCCCGATTTCGCCCCCCTTCTTCCTCGCGTCATCGAATCACGCAGCGCCAGCGCAGCGTCGTTGGCCGCCGCGTTTGCGTTTCGCAGGAAGGAGTTGCTGGTGTCGGTGGAGCAGTTGCGACCCTACCGCCCGGCGCGTGGAGAAGGCCCCGAGAGAATGGCGGAGCAGGCGCCGGAGCCGGAACCGAGGCAGGCCGACGCCGTCGCCTTCTTCCGCGACTCTCCCCCGCGCGTCATCACTGAGATCTTCCGCCGCCTGCCTGCGAGGTCGGTCCTGCGCCTCCGCTCGGTCTGCACGGTCTTGCGCGACGTCGCGTCCAACCGGGCCCTCCTCGCCGCCGTCCAACTCCTCCACCCGCCGCAGCCGCTCATCTGCTTCCGCCTCAACGCCTGCCCAGACCGCTACATCCAGCTCAGGGACTACTGCGTCGAGGCCCTCGACCTCCACTCCGACACGCTACGCCCCATCTTCCGGTTCACCG
Source organism: Setaria italica (assembly GCF_000263155.2). Classification (NCBI taxonomy): domain Eukaryota; kingdom Viridiplantae; phylum Streptophyta; class Magnoliopsida; order Poales; family Poaceae; genus Setaria; species Setaria italica. Next base: position 48,766,397 of record NC_028458.1, on the reverse strand, counting down.
ACAACGAGTACTACGATTACATCGCGAACGCCGAAGGTGTCGATGCTCTCCCCATCATCGTCACCAGCAAGGACCAAATCCACTACGGCGAGGTGGAGAGCGACGACGGCGGCCACGATCCCCGGCTCATGGTCCACGCCTCCATCAACGGCCTCCTCCTCGTCTCCTTCATCAACATCTGGTACGTCTGCAACCCCGCCACGCGCCAGTGGGCTGCCCTCCCGGACCTCAGAGACTGCGACGTGATTGGGCTCTACGAGCACGTCTCCTCCGGCGAGTACCGTGTGCTGTACCACACAGGCAAAGATGATGAGGAGGCATCGACTTGCTACTACGTTCTCACGGTGGGCGCTCAGGAGGCCAGGAGCATCGGGTGCCCCATCTCGCCGGCGGCGACCGAGGACCTGGGGTTGGACATCGGGCTGGATCCTGCCTCGCTCTCCCCGCCCGTCCAGCTCCGCGGCAGCTTGCACTGGCCGCCGCAGGAGCGCCAAGGACACCACATTCTGGTGTTCGACACAGAGGCCGAGGTGTTCAGCTGGAAGACCGCTCCCAATCCCATTACAAACGGAAGGATGCAACTGCTTGAAATGGATCACAAGCTCGCCATGTCCGTCTCCAAGAACGGCAAGCCAACGCTACAGCTCTGGCGTCTAGAGGATTACAACAACGACATTTGGGTCCAGATACGCCGGATTACAATTCAAGTGCCGCGGATACCAGCTTTGCATAACACAGACTGGTTTCCACGTGTTGTCTCACCAGAAGGGGATGTGCTGATCGAGTGCGAGAACAAGCTGGTATTGCACTGTGACAGGATTGGGAATTTGCTTCAGAAGTTTCAGTTTCGTGAGGAGCCACCGTTGGTTAGGCATACCCTGAAGGAGACTCTTCTTCCTCATGCAATCTTTCTGGCGCCGAAGCCCGATGATGCTATTGAACCGCCATTCTTCCAGGGGCTCTAGTCCATGCTGGTGGTTGCAATTTTTAAACATCTCGGCTATGCATAATACCGCAGTCTCTGTAGATGAAGCTTGAATCAACTAGCTTGACTAAATTTTCAAAGAAAACATCTATATTTTGTTCTGATGCATTTCCTATATGCATGTTTCCTGAAATTTGCGTGTCAAAAGGTTCAGTGCTAAGTTATCCTACTAAAAGACTGATGATGGTAACTGTTTTATCATTATGGTATTCCTCTCCAGAATTCAGGCAACTAATCTAATAGTGCATCTGAAGAACTTCTATGACTTGGGAAATGCTTCTATGTTAGTAGAAACTAGTCCACCAACCCGTGCTCCCGCATGGGCTAATGTTTTTAGAAGTTATTGTATTTAAAAATTATTTAGAAATTAAACTCCTAGCTAATAATCAAAATTGTTTACCTACTACTCTCTTATTTTTTCAATACTTCAACATAATACTTATATAGATATGTACCTATCTTTGTCTAGTTGTGATTGTTTTTAATTAATAATTACTCTATGCACTTCTTCATCCATATTCATACTTTTTCCATTTTGTATCGCACCTCCAATCCTCCATACATTATGTTTAGCATACAAATTAATATTTTTCATCGATTCCTCACATGCATGTATAAATGATCTAAATGGTGGGATTCATCATGTGTATTTACTTTAACTTAGTATTTTTATATTAACAATGACATAAATAGGTAATTTAGAATCATATATTAATTTACTTTTGGAAGTATGATGCACATGTTTACTTTATTAGGTTATTTTTAATAACAACGTACGTGGTTAACATAGATAAAATTTTAGAATGGCATTTTAAGTTATGTTTTATAATGATTTATAATGATAAGTATTAGTAAATTGGATGAAGATTATGGGGTTACTTTAGATTATTTTTTATAATAGCTGAGCTCGGTAATTTAGATATAGGTTTAGAGCTCATTTTTTAATATTTTCACAATGATAGTGGTGGGTAATTTTTTAGAAAATATAATAGATCAATGGTTATGATTATTAGAGTTTACAGGATTGGTGTTTGATGTTTTTAATTTTTATGAGAATTTGTATTTTTTTTAGCTTGTCTCATGGGAACTAATGGGGAGCCTCCAATGGAAAAAAAATGAGACTACATTGCTACAAAACTATTACCATGAGCTACCTCTCGTTTGTTAAATATTTGAACACAATACTTATATAGATATATACTTAATATCTTCATCCAATTGTGATAGATTTTAGTTAGTAATTACTCTATAATATTTTCATCCACATTTATAATCTTTAACTTTTCACTTTGCATCGTAGGTATGCGCTTGAATTTGTTTAATGAACCCTAAGTTTGAGATACAATTTTAACATAGAAATCTATATTCACATCACTTTAGATCTTTATAAATGGTGACACACATCATGCGTATAGACCTTAATTATTATATTGTATACCAATAGTGCAAGATATAGATGATTTAGAATCATATATTGATGTATATTTTTAATTAAGGTTATTTGATTCAAACGTAGGGTTACCTTATGTTATTTTTAATAATAGCATGCGTGGGTAATATAGATGCAAATTTAAGGGGCTACTTTAAGTTTTTAAAGTAATAGTGGTGGGCAATTCAGTTGCAAATTAGGGGATTATTTTAAATATTATTTATAATAGCATAAGTGGGTAATTTTGATGAAGATTAGGGGTTGCTTTAGTTTATTTTATATAATGGCATAGGTGGGTAATTTATATATAGATTTAGGAGGTTACTTTAGGCTATTTTCATAATGGCATAGGTGGGTAATTTTTTAGAAAATATAATAGATCCAATGGCTATGATGATTTGAATCTATCGATCGATGGTTGGATGTTTTGCTTTTTTGTGAGAATTTCTAGGATTTTTCTCTTTTTCTAGAGTGTCCACCTAGGAATCCTAGGTGGCTTCACCTGGAGGCTTCAAAAGGAGCCTCCAATTATTAATAGTAAGATGTGGAACTGAAAGTTTGATACTGAATTTGATCTGGATGTTTTGGCTAAAAACTACATTCTTCCCATTTTTGGGTATGACATCGACTTGATGTAAAATGCAATTGGCTAGGATAAAATCCTACATTCTGTTCAATCCCATGTTGTGCTAGTGTAAAATCCTGAATGGAACAGACCAGAAGCATATCCACTTCTCAGTTAGAGGGATCCACCAAAATTATACACGGGTACAAGCATTGGTAGTAAACCTTATGTCAACTATCAACATGAATATTAGCCTACCCATCCCAGGCTCACTGTAGAGTAATGACATACCAGACCAGGTTCGCCAACACTTCTCGAATGGAGAGCAAAAAAAAAGAAAATAATCTCATCTGGAATTAATGAAACACGAATACCATTTTCAGAAGTATAAGACACACAGGGATGTAACCCAAAATAACACCAAGTCTACAACAATAGCAAGGACTTGATATAAAACAAATTATATAATGCCTATGGTTTGTTTGTAATAATTGCAGTCCAAAAACCTTAAGAATTTCACATAGAAATTATCCGCAGCATGCATTTTAGCAAAAGGTAGCTCTGTTCCTCAAATTCAGACCTACTAAAACTCCAGAGATATATGCAAGTTTTGACTCGCTGCGGTATTCAGAAGCAGTGCGAAATTCAGCTCCCAACTTCCTCAGGACTTTGCCTGTCTGACATAAACTGTCCAACAATTTCTGGAGGCCTTTTGCACCGTTGACCTTAGTCAAACTTATAGCTGCAGTGAAACACGACTGTATGTAAACAATAAAAATCACAAAGCTGATGCTCCTTCCAAACTCAAAATGCATAAATGTATTGATCGATGATATCTAAGATTAGTTTTCTGTCAAATGAGGCAATTCCATTTATGATGATCTTCAGTTCTGACAACATGTCTGATGCACAAATCAACTTTCAAGAACCAATATATCATCAAATCAGCATGAAAAATATACATCAAGCACTACCACTAGTAAATGGTAACTCCTTGCACTTGCCAAGTCAACGAGAACCAAATAAAAGTTTTAACGATACATTGATTATGCAAAAAAATTAGCAAGAAGAAGCAAATAGCTGGCACGGGCACCTGAGAGTGCCGCATGACCAAATTGCTCCCAGGCAATGGGTACCATATTCAAGGTCACAAATACATCTACAGTATTACTCCCAGCCATATGATATTCAAACAATATAAACTCAGCAGTTCCAAGCTTTGAGACACCAGAGAAAAGTAATACAAAATCTTCAAACGTAATACAAATTTTTTCCTAAATTCTGAGTATGAGCCACAGATGTAGGAAAATTTTGATCATTGTCATTTCACATTCCCCATTCAGTGTCCGGATGACCTGAACATTTCCTTATTATTGTCTGGGACATTGAAACAAAGGGACGTAGATGAGCTTGTAGCTCAGTGGTAGGACATCTAGAGGTGCCACCCAAGACTTGAACCCAGGGTGCTGCACAATAAAAATCCCTCCCGCTAACGCAGCTAGCATTTGGGAGTTTTTCCGTGACCAGGAGTCGAAGTCGCTTCCTCTTAATGAAAAATGGTGGGGGCAGCTCCCCCTCGCTTTTTTTTTAAACAAAGCGACAATACCCGAAGGGCTGGCCCATAGAGCTAATTGGATCGGGCCCATTGTACGCAAGCCCATTTTGTGCAATTGAACGAGCCTGACGTACGTATGTCCATCTTTTGTTTGGGCCTTAGTCATCACTATGATGCATTTTGTTGCCCAACATCCCCCGCCATGGCCGATCCCATCTCTCGTCCCTCGCCGATTGACACCCGATGGCGGTGGGCGCGTCGTGGCGGCCGGTGTTTCTGTAGAAACCGGAGAGCATTCTAGAATCCGTTAGCCGCGTGGCGTTTCTTTCCTGTGCAAATCAGTGACGATGGAGTACGGCCGGCCCATTGTGAGGTGGGGAAATAAAGGCCTGGTTCCGGATGCTTATTTTTAGCACCCATCACATCGAATGTTTAGATACTAATTAGAAGTATTAAACATAGACTATTTACAAAACCCATTACATAAGTGGAGGCTAAACGGCGAGACGAATCTATCAAGCTTAATTAGTCCATGATTTGACAATGTGTTGCTACAGTAAACATTTGCTAATGATGGATTAATTAGGCTTAATAGATTCGTCTCACCGTTTGGCCTCCACTTATGTAATGGGTTTTGTAAATAGTCTACGTTTAATACTTCTAAGTAGTATCTAAACATTCGATGTGACACGTGCTAAAAATAAGCCAAGGGAACCAAACGCACCCAAAAAATCTAGTGAAGGTTTTAAAGTGGGCTGTTAACGGCCAGAAACATAGTAGCCCTGCGGATCAGCCAGATAGATACCATGACACAGCCTGATGACTGATGTGTGATGAATTCGTCACCACTTGAGAAAAAAACAAACACTCGCACTCTCGCAGCAACATTCAGGATTCTGATTTTTTTTTTGTAGCACAAATCTAATCTCCAGGCTGAAGCTGCAGCTTGCGACCCAATCTATGTGCGTATTGCCATGACCAAGTGAAATTGAAGGTTTCTCATGACAGGTAGTAGTATATACGCAATGCACGTCAACGCTAGAGCGTACAATGATGCATTGCCTATATTTTTTAAAATATAAGTACACATTTTTAGATAGGAACGTAATCCATACTAACGATATGGCTTAAGAATTACAGTACGTGTGATCAGTTTTTCTCAGCGGTCACGGAAATAAGAGCCCAACACTGAAAACCAACCAATTTTTCATGGACACCAGTCAAAAAACGCAGAGCCCGTGGTGGTGTGTGTTGTCGTGCCGATTCGGCTGAGTAACCGTCCAGGGCGCCCAGGCTCGGGCCCACCATCCACGCCGGCGGCAGCTGTCAAACGCCAGGTGTATAACTAACCCCACCTGCATCGCCGTTTCGTCTTGTGGGTTTTGGCGCAGCGGCCAGGGGGAGGAAACCGAAACGGTGGGAGGAACCAGAAGCAGGCGCGGCGGAGCAACGAGAAGAGGTGAGCTCTCGACTCACCCACCCATGGAGTTTCCGCGTGCTTTGGCGATCGGGATCCCGATTTGTCCCCTTCTTCCTCGCGTCTTCGAATCACGCAGCGCAGCGTCGCCGGCCGCCAAACTGACGGGTGACGGTTACCCCACCGCCGCGTTTGCGTTTCGCAGGGACGAGTTGCTGGTGTCGGTGGAGCAGTTGCGACCGACCCAACCACCCGGTGCGCGGAGGAGGCCCCGAGGATGGCGGAGCCGGCGGCGCTGGAACCGGAGCCGAGGCAGGCCGACGCCGCCGCCTTCTTCCGCGACTCTCCCCCGCGCGTCATCATTGAGATCTTCCGCCGCCTTCCTGCGAGGTCGATCCTGCGCCTCCGCTCGGTCTGCACGGTCTTGCGCGACGTCACGTCCTACCGTCCCCTCCTCGCCGCCGTCCACCTCCTCCACCCGCCGCAGCCGCTCATCTGCTTCGGCCGCAACGCCTGCCCCGACCGCTACATCCAGCTCAGGGACTACTGCGTCGAGGCCCTCGACCTCCGCTCCGACACGCTACGCCCCATCTTCCGGTTCACCGACAACGAGTACTACAATGACATCGCGAACGACGAAGGTTTCGAACCTCCCCCCATCTTCGTCTTCAGCAAGGACAATATCCACTACGGCGAGATGGACGGCGACGGCGGCGGCCACGATCCCCGGCTCATGGTCCACGCCTCCATCGACGGCCTTCTCCTCGTCTCCTTCATCAACAGCTGGTACGTCTGCAACCCCGCCACGCGCCAGTGGGCTGCCCTCCCGGACCTCAGAGACTGCGACGTGATTGGGCTCTACGAGCACGTCTCCTCCGGCGAGTACCGTGTGCTGTACCACACAGGCAAAGATGATGAGGAGGCATCGACTTGCTACTACGTTCTCACGGTGGGCGCTCAGGAGGCCAGGAGCATCGGGTGCCCCATCTCGCCGGCGGCGACCGAGGACGTGGGGTTGGACATCGGGCTGGATCCTGCCTCGCTCTCCCCGCCCGTCCAGCTTCGCGGCAGCTTGCACTGGCCGCCGCAGGAGCGCCAAGGACACCACATTCTGGTGTTCGACACAGAGGCCGAGGTGTTCAGCTGGAAGACCGCTCCCAATCCCATTACAAACGGAAGGATGCAACTGCTTGAAATGGATCACAAGCTCGCCATGTCCGTCTCCAAGAACGGCAAGCCAACGCTACAGCTCTGGCGTCTAGAGGATTACAGCAACGACATTTGGGTCCAGATACGCCGGATTACAATTCAAGTGCCGCGGATACCAGCTTTGCAGTACATAGACTGGTTTCCACGTGTTGTCTCACCAGAAGGGGATGTGCTGATCGAGTGCGAGAACAAGCTGGTGTTACACTGTGACAGGATTGGGAATTTGCTTCAGAAGTTTCAGTTTCGTGAGGAGACACCGTTGGTTAGGCATACCCTGAAGGAGACCCTTCTTCCTCATGCAATCTTTCTGGCGCCGAAGCCCGATGATGCTATTGAACCGCCATTCTTCCAGGGACTCTAGTCCGTGCTGGTGGTTGCAATTTTTCAACATCTGTGATATGCATAATACTGCAGTCTCTGTAGATGAAGCTTGAATCAACTAGCTTTCCTTTTCCCACTCTCTGAAGGTAGAATCATGATCAGATATTCACATTCTCTATTCTCTAATACTCTGAATGTTGAATGTTTGCTTAACTCTTGGTGATGAATGTAAAAGACTGGGGGGGTGCTGCTGTTGAGTAGGCTGGCTGTAGAGCATATTTGTTGTTTTCCATTGACCTTGACTAAATTTTCAAAGGGACCATCTATTTTGTTCCGGTGCATTTCCTATGAGCATGTTTCCTGAAATTTGCGTGTGAAAATGTTCAGTGCCACGGGCACAGTCATACTCCTGCTAAAAGGCTGATGATGGTAAATGATGTACCATTCTGTTTCTCCTTTCCAGAATTCAGTCAATTAATTTAAAAATGCATCTGAAGAACTTCTATGACTTGGTAAATGCTTCTCTTAGTAGAGCTATGAAACTGAAAGTTTGATCCTGCATTTGATCTGGCTGTTTTGGCTCATAACTGTATTTTGTTCCCATTTTTCAATATGTCCATTGACTTGATCCAAAATGCAATTGGCTGTGATAAAATCCGACAAAGTGGTCAAACCCAAGTTGTGCTAGTGACGTGATAAAATCCTGAATGGAACACAGCAGCTCCACTTCTCAGTTGAGGGATCCACCAAATTCCAGAGGTGCAAACACTGGTAGCGAACCATATGTCAACTATTAACATGAATCTTAACCAAACCATCCTAGGTTCACTGTAGAGTAATGCTATACCAGACCAGGTTCGGCACCTGAACCTTCTCACCGTCAAAGCCATGTAACAGAGGAGTACTTGATATCGAGTTGCATGATACGTAACTGATGAAAATGCTCCAGCTAAAACGCCATCGGTAATGTTTGTTATCAGAAAAATCACTTGCCAAGGTAAGCAAAATCGGGTTTGTGGGAGCGAACCATTCATTCCTGAATGAAGAGCCAAAAGAAGAAGTAATCTCATCTGGAGACAATGAAACCAGAACATCAGTTTTTTCAGAAGTATAGGGCATACATTGATGTAAAAATAACACCAGGTCAGCAACAGTGTCAAGGGCTTGACATGGAACAAGCAATATAATGCCTATGGTTTGTTTGTAATAATTGCAGTAAAAAACATAAAAAAGAATTTAACATGGAAATTACCCACAGCATGCAGTTTAGTAAAAGGTGGCACTGTTCCTCAATTCCAGACCTACTGAGACTCTTAGGGATATATTCAAATTTTGACTGGCTGCGGTATTCAGAAGCAATACGAAATTCAGCTCCCAACTTCCTTAGGACTTTGCGCCTCTGAAATAAACTTTCCAACAATTTCCGGAGGCCTTTTGTACTGTTTACCTTAGTCAAACTTATCGCCACAGTGAAAACATGACTATGTAAACAAAAAAAAATCATAAAGCTGATGATCCTTCCAAACTAAACGAAATGCATGTGTATTGATCGATGCAATCTAAAATTACTGTCAAAGGAGGTTATTCCACCCATGACGATGTTCAGTTCTTTTTTTCTTTTTTTGAAGGATAACGATGTTCAGTTCGGAAATGTCTTACACTTAGCAAGTCCAAGAGAACCGAATGAAAGTTTTAACAGTATATTTATTCTGCAAAAGATCAGCAAGAAGATGAATGCCTGACATTTATGAAATTCAGAAGAATCAAATAGCTGGCAATGATACCTGAGAGTGCCACATGACCAAATTGCTCCCAGGCAATGGGTACCATATCGAAGGTCACAAATGCATCTACAACATTACTCCCAACCATTTGGTATTGAGCAATTTATGAATTCAGCAGTTCCAACTTTGAGACGCCAGAGAAAAAAGTACTTCAAAATCTTCAAACATAATACGACACTGTTTCCCTAAATTCTGAATATGTCCCACAGATGTAGGAAAATTTTGATGAACACGAATATATTCATTTCCAATATTATAGCATTCCCCATTCAACAGTCCCTATGACCTGAAAAATTCCTTATTGTTGGTCTGGGACACTGAGACAAAGGGATCCCAGATGGGCTGGCCCATAGACCTAATTGGGCCAGGCCCATCGTACGTAAGTCCATTCTGTGTAATTGGACTAGGCCCATCGTACGTAAGTCCATTTTGTGTCGAGCCTTCGTCATCACAGTAAGGCTCCGTTTGGACGTAGATATTGGAGGATTTGGTATTGAATTGGGTTCAATACCAAAGCAGATTAGTACTGGAAATGGTTCACAATACCAAATCTATTGTTTGAATGTTAATAAAATTACAACTTGGAATCGAACCAGTTGATAAATATCGATTCATGTTTGGGTGTGTATGCGGTGAAATTGGAATTGACTTATCTTCTCCATCTCTCCAACCAGCTGAGCAGGAAGGGGAGCAGCCGTGCGCAGGCCCCCGCCGCTGGCCGGCGCTCCACCCAGCCCTGCGCGCACATCCGCCGTGCGGCTCGGTGCGGAAGGAAAAAGAGAAGGGAGTCGCGGTCGTGAGGAAGAGGAGGGGGATGCGGCCACAGCCCGCGAGGGAGAGGTGGAAGGGACGCCGGCTGCGAGGAAGAAGAGGAGGAGGGCAGGAGGCCACAGCCGCGAGGAAGAGGAGGGGGCCACGGACGCGAGGATCCCTAACCTTGGCGCCGGACGAGAGAGAAGATCGATGGGGAATCTCCAGCGCCGGCTGCCGACGGTGAAGTTCTGGCGATGGAGGTTGGGGCGGAGTTCGCGGCGATGCGTATCTGTGGCGGAGGTTGGGCGACGAAGAACGGGAGAAGAAGAGCAAGCCAATTCATCCCAACACGGAGGGGTGAGGCTCGGTTTCGAGGAAGCGTTGTTTTAAGTTCTAATTGGATTCCATAGTACTGGTTGTTAATACCAATTCTCAATTCCGTAAACATCCCAACAACGATATTTGTTAGATCCAATTTCAATTCTTAATTATGAGCTCCAATACTAACATACAAACGGGGTGTACGCATTTTTCCTGGCAACATGAAGGATAAAGCAAGATGCTCATGAATTTCGTGTCAATAATAATTCTTATCCTCAGGGACAGAATGATACTATCTTCAGCACATGCCTTGGGAATTACTATGCCTTGCTTGTGCAAAAAAAAATGTGGCATCGGCCCAGGAGCCTACTGATAAAAGCCTTCCTTCCCTTCAGTCCCACGGAAAAAAGCTGGAGAAACGTAGCATTCACCGCACACTTGATCGGGATTCTGCGTCTTTGCCTCCGCGAAGCTAAGTCCCCACGTGATCCTATTACCAACCTGACAGCAGAATACTTCACATCATCACATGCCATCGCAAGATTGTCAGCCAGTCCCCTTAGCTGTTGCCTGGGCAGCATCAGGTAATTCAGAAAACTGAAAACTGGATGGAATATATGTTTAGGCAGCTCGGCAGGTTAAGCTTCTGTCAGTCTGGAATAATGGAGCGGCCTCGGCTAAAGGATAATACCTGCCTTTGCCTCCACGCACGAAGTCGCCATGTGCGCCCATCGGTTGCTTTATTCCTGGACATTCCGAACGAAAACGCAACCAGCCTTTCCAGCCCAATCATCAGCAGGTGGGCGAGCATGATTGTATTCAAGCTTGCAAATTGCCATGTTAACACAGGAAGAAGTCAATCGCTTTTGTTCAGAGCCCAACAGTTCAATCACCCTCGCCAAGTAGGCGGAGTAAACGCTGCGGCTGCGACTGCGAACGAGGCATCACATGGATGGAGCTCCGTACTCGCAAATACAGTTGGCGACGAGGAACTGAATTTCTTCTCTCCTTTTCTGATGTGAAGGAACTGAAATTGTGTACGAGGCCAAGTAGCCAACACCCAACAAGTCAAGTCACGGCCGAGTTGTAGATAGATGGGCTCATCAGCTAAATGGATAAGGCTGTTTGTTCTCTGGAATTGATCATACCCGTATGACAATCATGGGTCCACCAAAACCCGTGTTTTTGGTTTGTGCAGGCTCTGAAAAACTAGCTCACATCCGTGTCTTCCCGTTTGCAGAAGACAGGGCTCTATCGAAACAGGACACGCGTGTACGTGTCACGATTGCAACTCCGGGGCGACAGGTACACCGCTGTCGTGGCCAGCTGTTGTGCAGTAGCAGCGCCATGCCGTGCTACCCTTTGAGTATTCTCGATCTCGATCATGTCTCATCCGTCACGACTCCGGAGAGCAAGGGAAAGAACATGCAAAAAACGCGGCGGCACACACATCAGGCCGGGCGCGGACAATTCAGCACGTCGCGGCGAGCGAGGAAGGAGGGCGCAGCGCCCGCGCCGCGACGACGGGCAGGGACACGAGGCCCCGGCCGCGGCGCGAGCTCGCCGGGACGTGTCAGCGCGCTACGGCTCAGGGTCGTCGCCTCGTCTCGGCGGGCTGGGCAGTGGGCCCTACCGACCGTGCTCACAGGCTGGCGCCGCCCGCCCGCGCGCGTCATCGCCGGCCGGCAGGCGGCAGCGAGGTGTCAGGAGCGGTGGGGCTGCTCTGGCAGCGACACGGGGTGGCCTGCTCGCCTGCCCGCCAACGGCTAAAACGTGGAGACCGAGGCTGCGCGGACCGACGCCACCGACGAACTCGCTGCCTCGTGCCACGGTTGGCCAGGGCGCCGTCATTTCGCTGCAGCGCTCGCATCCTCGCACGCACGACGCGCCCCCGTAAACCCGACGTGAAGACGGACAAATCTCAGGCTGGATCCGGGATGACAGCAAACGGCAGGTTCAGCTCGCCACAGGCGGACGGGATGTCTTAAAAAAAACCTTGAAACGGCAACGTTATCCCGACGTGAGCGTTCGACCGGCTTGAAGTCAACGGTCCACGGGAAGATAGCTGGGATATCGTTTTCTAGGGTAAGGCCAGATGGTTAGCAAGAGAAATGATTTATGATTGCAACGCTGTTGATTATTTTTCCTTTTTTTTCTTTGGTCAGAAATGATTGTGATGATCATAGTTGCTTCGTCATTATAGTAAGCACTTCGTTTTCCCATGGGCCATGGCATGTGTTAGTTTACTATTGTCGAATCAAGATCGTCATTTCCTCATTCCTCGAAAGAAAAAACGAGATCGGCATATGCTCAACTTGAACATCCGGTGTTGGTAATTTTTATTTGTAAACAGCCTCATGTGTAGTACTTCCCTTTCTAACAAAAACCATAAGAATGAGGAAGTGATTTTTTTTCCAAATATTTGGCCATTTTGTAACCAGTGCATGCATGCTGAGGTGTTCCATTTTTTCTAATATAAAATTATAAAGTGCCAACAACTTAAATAACGTTCATGTGTGGAGAAAAGAAGATAGTGTGTAGGGACAAAATACGAAATGATTTTTGCATGCAAAGTGTCAATACTCATAAACAAATATACTTTTAACTGGTGTAAGAAGTATTTGGAAAGGGAGGTTGGTATGCCTAAATTTTAAGCTATTTTAAGAGTTTTCAACTCGAGGTGGATCAAAACACGATCGCTATTAATTTTTATTATCAACTGATCTTTTTGGTTATCATTTTGTGTTATATGATATTTTTTAAATATATGCTACAACACTGTTCGTTTTGTTGTGATCATGATCATGGCACGTTCTACCCACCTACGTTGGAATGGAAATTGGAATAAGAATTATTATAGCACGGTCGAGAACTTATTATTCAAATTCTTTCTTCCACTTATAATTTCAAATTCTATAGACATTTGGATAGGTGCGGGAACTAGAAATAGGATAGACGTAATGCAGATTTTCGTCAAACATGGCTGGCTATGTTCTCATAATCTTAGCACTCGGTTGTTTTTGTATTCGTATATTTTGTTGCTTTTTTAGAGATTAAGCATGAGTGGTTAAGGGCAAAATTCACGCAAAGGCTAAAATAATTCCTTTTTCTAAAATAGTAGGAATTCTTTTGAACTAGAACATATGATACAACATTCGACACCTTGCCCAATCAATTCACAACGAATTAAAAGCTATACAGATTAAAAAATATGCTGAATAAAAGCGGAACCCATTTAAAAACCCACAAAAATATCGCGCGAAATCGAAATTTTGTTGCCCAGTAGACACGACTTTAAAGCAAACGAGCACATAAAAACAGGAAAGGCGAATTGGTAAAACCAGAAATGAGGTGAGTTCCCCAAATCGATCGAATACCGTGGCTGGTGAAGTTTTGAACTTTTTTTTTAATATCCGTTTCTTGCTTGCTCCTCCTCTGCTGCTGCTGCACAACCGGACCAGACCAGTTGCTTCCTCCGAGTCCCCTTGCATGTGGTTAGTTTACTATTGTTGAATCGAGATCTCCATGTGCTAAAGCTTGAACCTCCCTGATAATTATTTTTAAATCAATGCCCTCATGTGCTCTACTTTTGATTTTTATCTTTTAGGACTTGCGTTGTAAAAATAATCGGTGCGGATTGAACTTCGAATACACGATTACACGGACAAAACGCGACAGTATTAAAGTCTACAATAATATGTAAACTTCATTTCTTTCTTCAATTACTTTGAATTATCGGTACAACATATGATGGGATATTGTGCAGTACTGTACTTCCCCAATTGCCACACTATGAATTAAATCTATACAAATCGAGAAGAAAATTACTGAATCGAAGTGAACAGCATTTCGAAACCCCACGAGAAATATCATGCGAATTCGAAATTTCGTTACCGATTGGCACGAAACAACAAACACCACGGGGAAGGCGGAAAGAGAGGGAAGCAGCACGCGGTAAAACAAAAAAAAGTTGGGTTCGCCGTCCTCTTCCGCTGCCGCCCAGCCGATCCGCCAGCTGCCTCCTCCCCTCCGTGCCCTCCCCCACTCCGCTCCCTTCTCAAAGTCCAGAGAGGAAAAAGGGCGAGAGGCCGGGAGATAAACCGCAAATCCCCGAAATCGCAGCAGGCAGCAGCACCGCAGCAGCCGCCACCGTCACGCCACCGCGCCGAGAGAGAAAAGCCGAGCCGGTGGCAGGCGAGGGGAGGGGACGGACGAAAGGGGGAAATCGCCTGCCTGCGTGCCGCGGTGGGTTGGTGGGTGCCGCCTCCGGCCTCCGCATCCTGCTGCTCTGTTCCCCAGCCCACCCCCATTTACCTCGCCTGGCCTCGCATGGATTCCGGCTCGCTTCGCCCCCACTCCACGCGCCGATCCGCCGCCACCTGCCAGGAGAGCGCGGCGCGATCCAATTGAGGTTCAGGAGGCGGGGGTGCCTGCCTTGCTGCCTGCGTGCTCCCTTCTGTTTGGGTCCAGCCTCGCCGTGCGGCCGCTGGACGCCATCGCGCAACTGCACGGGCGTCTTGGCCTCTTGGGGCCGGTCGAAGCAGCAGCCGCCACGCGGGCGACCCGGCGCGAGGAAGCGGTGGCCGAGCCGGTGGAGCGCGATGCTGTGGGTGGCGCGCCTGTCCGGCTTCTTCTCCGCCGCCATGGTGATGGTGGTGCTGTCGCCGTCGCTCCAGTCCTTCCCGCCCGCCGAGGCTATCCGGTCCTCGCAGTTCGACGGCAGCGTCCGCTTCCCGGGCCAGATCGCGGGGGGCGCCAGGGGGATCGCCTTCCGCCGCGCCCCGTCCTTCCGCAATGCAGCCGACTGCGGCGGCGGCGGCAAGGGCAACGGCACCGCCGCCAATGTCTGCGACCCCTCGCTCGTCCACATCGCGATTACGCTCGATGAGGAGTACCTCAGGGGCTCCGTCGCAGCGGTCCACTCGGTGGTGCAGCACGCCAGGTGCCCCGAGAGCGTCTTCTTCCACTTCCTCGTCTCCGACCCGGGCCTCGGGGACCTCGTCCGCGCCGTTTTCCCGCAGCTCCGCTTCAAGGTCTACTACTTCGACCCCGACCGCGTCCGGGGGCTCATCTCCACGTCGGTGCGGCAGGCGCTGGAGCAGCCGCTCAACTATGCGCGCAACTACCTCGCCGACCTCCTCGAGCCCTGCGTGCGCCGCGTCATCTACCTCGACTCCGACCTCGTCCTCGTCGACGACGTCGCCAAGCTCTGGCGCACCGACCTCGGCGGCCGCACCGTCGGCGCGCCCGAGTACTGCCACGCCAACTTTACCAAGTACTTCACCGGCCGGTTCTGGTCGGACCAGCGGTTCGCCGGCACGTTCGCGGGGCGGCGGCCGTGCTACTTCAACACGGGGGTCATGGTGCTCGACCTCGAGCGGTGGCGGCAAGCGGGCTACACGCAGCGCATCGAGCGGTGGATGGAGATACAGAAGTCGCCGCCGGGCCGCATCTACGAGCTTGGGTCGCTGCCGCCCTTCCTGCTGGTGTTCGCGGGGCACGTGGCGCCGATCGAGCACCGGTGGAACCAGCACGGCCTCGGCGGCGACAATGTCCTGGGCAGCTGCCGCGACCTCCACCCTGGGCCGGTGAGCCTCCTGCATTGGTCCGGCTCTGGCAAGCCGTGGGCGCGGCTCGGCGCCGGGCGGCCGTGCCCGCTCGACGCGCTCTGGGCGCCCTTCGATCTGTACGGCCCCGCCGGCGCCGGCGCCGCCGAGGAGTCCCGGTAATCGCAACACTTGAAAAAAGAAAGATTCTTTTCCTTCTTTGGCCGACCCGTACAAATTCTGAGCTTCTAATTCTTGGTTTCCATTACCTGTTCAAACTATATGTTTTTTCATCCCTTTTTCTTCTTCTTCTTCTTTTTTCAGTTGGGTTCGATTAAATGTTTTGTGCTAGATTGTTCATGTTTGTTCTTATTAGTGGTCTCTTCTCCCACTTCTTTTTGATCGTTTTGTTACTAAAAACAGAGGTCATTTGTATCCTACTCTACAGAGCTGCAGTTCTTGCAGCCTCAACACCACCATAAATAAAAGCACAGAGAAATAGACTTTGCACTTTGCTGCATTTGTTCTTCCATCTCTCATTCATCCCTCCCCCCTCACCCTCTGCTGTTCGGTGTCTTCTCATTCACTCTTGCAATCAATCCAACCAATCAACCCGTCCATCTCAACGAAGAGTCAGTCAGTCCAATGCAGCACCTGCACAACCCTTAATGCCTGCCACTGGACTCGAAGGATACCACCACCACTCCCACCATGGACCGGTTCCTTGGACCATCAATGGCCGAGTCACCGTCAGTCGCTCACAAACATGAGTAACTTGGAATCCTCTCCTTTGTGGCCGTGCACGAACTGACTGACACTAACAACCATTTCGCCCGCGCTTAAGCACTCGCCGAAGATAAGCAGAGGGGATTGCAGTTAAGTGTTAACTAAGCTCGCGGGGATTAAAGCAGGCGGAAATGGCTGGTGTGGGGACTCGGTGGCTGCAAGCAACACGGGACTTGTGAGCTACCGCCCAAGACCGCCTCTCTTTTCGGGGGTCCTCACCCTTTTCCTCCGGTGGGGCCTCTCGCCACTCCCGCTCGCCATCCTCGCCGCTTTATTCTTTTGCAAAATCATTATTGTGCTGCTGCCGCTGCCCTCTCCTCTCCCCTCTTGACCTCTCATCGCCATATAACTCCATCAAGGATTTTATTTTTTTACTTTTCTTTTAGTCTCCTCCTTTTCTTTTCTCCAAGCTTGCACCTCACCTTCCCTCGCCAAGAACCTTTTGTTTTTCTGATCATCTCACTTTCCTTGCCAGCTCCCACTTAGCATCTACTTGTCGCCCTCCGCTCAATGCGTGCAGCCAATATTTTGTGAACAATGTGGGTGGAAAAGAAACATTTCGTGTCACTAGGCGCATGGTATCGTTCGTGCGGGACAGTCGCTGGCGATAGGGCCCCGCCGGCGGTGAGGTGGTAAAGGGACACCGGTCTCGCTCGGTGCTCGCCACACGCGTCGGTTTCTTCCCCCGCCAGGGCGCCAGGCACACAGTTCAGCTTCTTCAGCTATGCTCGGTCGATTTGATTTGGCTGACGGTGACGGCCTAACCGACGGGGAGGCTTTGAACCTTTAGCCATTAGCCCCAGCTAATCAGCTGCTTACATGTGAGATTCGTGTTGTGTGAGAGCTCAGAACTCTACTCTGCACGCCGTGCGGTCGAATTATTGTTATTTTTTTATTTCGACGTTCCATTCTGGACAGATACATGGTTGATTTCACTCGTAACGCTAAAGCCTCGCAAATGATCTGATTGCCTTTCTGTACCTCGGAATTCTGGTGCACCTAATGTCCTTATCAGCTATAATCGATTTTCTTTATGACGTATTGATTATCTGAAGTTCATTTTGAACTGTCCACAGTGTCGATCACTTGTGATGGTGGAAAGAAAGGCACTCTTTGGTTCCTTCACTCTTCTAGACAACTGCTAGCTTTCACCAGCTACTGAAATCAGTATTTGTTTAACTGGGGTGGCTGCCGATGTGAGCATTTGGCTATCATTCCTAGTCTCTGTCTCATCTGCAAAGCAATGCCAAACCATGTATTTTGTCGCCAGAAGCTTTACCTTTTTTATGCCCTGCCTCCAGCAAAACCTTGTTCGTTTCTTCTCCT
Source organism: Setaria italica (assembly GCF_000263155.2). Classification (NCBI taxonomy): domain Eukaryota; kingdom Viridiplantae; phylum Streptophyta; class Magnoliopsida; order Poales; family Poaceae; genus Setaria; species Setaria italica. The sequence goes on along the minus strand of NC_028458.1, from coordinate 48,748,400 downwards.
GGTATGGTAGAAAGGCGAAACGCTAGGGCCTTTCTGGAACCCCTATAGCGTAGCATACACTTGCTGTCCCGCTGCTGCATTTGGACTACCAGTGCCGTATCGCAATGCTCTATTAGTCATCTCTCATGAGATCGAGAGCGACCTTGAGGTTGAGGGGGTGGTCCTCGGCGATGCGACGGCATCTCATGAGACGCCGCGGGGTTCTGGTGGGGGTTCACGCGCGCTCCTCCAGCGCCTCCTGGCGTCGGTTGGCATGTCAGCGTCGCTGAGCCCGGCACGGCCGCCCGCCCGCCCGCCGCGAGGGAAATCCGCCCGGCAGGGGCAGGGGCGAGCCCCGTGCCCGTGCGCGCGCCTGCCTCTTTTTTTTTTGCTGCGCTGCTCCTACCGGCTCTCCGGTTACAAGTATCTAGACGTCGAGGTGGGATCGACGGCGCGCGTGGGCTTTAAAGAACGGAGTTTTCTGGATGGCCGCTGGCACCCGGTGCACGCGCGCGCACGCACCGGTGGTAGGTGAGACGAGAGACAGCGGAGGAGGCTCCTCTGCAGTGGAAGCGGCGGCGAGAGACGAGGCGGGAAAAAAAATTCTGTGGGGGACGGTCCCAAACCGAGCGCCGTGAGGACCTCTCCTCGGATGGTCGACGCGTGGGCATTACAACACATCTGACGTATTGGCACGGACGGGAGGCGGAAACCGTTGCGTGCGTCTCGCGAGGAGGATTTCGTTTGGGCTTTCGGTGGCGCAGCGTGTCCTTGGGCCACTGGCGCGACGTGCCGCGGCGGCGTACGACGGGGCCTGCTTAAACAGTGACGTACGGTGGGGCTGCCTTGCCTATATGCCTGAGAAAGACGGCGTATGGACCCCCTGAAAGTATGGTCCTTGGATTGCTGACCCTTATATGCGATCATATCGTGCATGTTGTGCCCCGAGCGAGAGGGATTCCTAGGGTGGGGATAAGATTACAATACTGTTGCTTTGTATTCTATGGCCTGAGTTCAGTCGAGTTGAGTTTTTTTTTAAAAAAAGGAATAATTCTGTTTAGGGAGCTTACCTACTTCCATAAGCTAGCTTATCTCAGACGATGTCACGCTGATGGGAGCTTCTCGTCTCAAACATGCCGATGGATGGCACGTGTGCGCTGCCTCAGATGAATGATGGAACAAGCCTTGTTGCTCGTTGCACGGTTAAGGGATTGGTCAATGTTCAGGCACTATTCCGGCTCCACATAGTATGTAGCTTGAGTTACACGCTGAAGAGTATCTCTGTGAACGATGCTGGAAGGACGTGAACTGTTGTAACAGCGAAGGTCGTGCATCGGTGGATGGCGTGGCGGCATATGTTCAGCCAATCAGTAGGGAGTTTGAATGGAATCAAAGAACATACGAACAGCTAGCCCCCAATATCCCATGTGATGGTCGAGCTCTATTATGAGATCTTGGTGTGCGCAAGCCATTTCTCCCCTGTCCTTGTGACCAACCCCTTGCCGTTGCGTCCAACCAGGATTTTTTTTTGCTACAGTAAATAGGTCCTATATTTGTTCTTTGGTAGTCATATCCCCGACGCAGTAACTCTGCATACTCCTTTATTTGTCCATGGGCTCCCCAATGTGTGATCCACGTGTGCCGATGTGCGAGCTTTATTTGCTGTCCCTGGCGTCCACGAACCATCCAGTTCTCTGCCTCAGAAGATCGAACCCAACCCACCGACATCACCCCTTGCCAAACTTTCCGTGCTCCAATGATTCCAGCCACGAGATTTTATGATGAGAATCTACTAGGCCATATCGCATCTCTCAGTTTAGTACCCCCTGCCATTCTCAGGTCACCCCGAACCTGACCGGAACTCGATCGGACAGGAACATCTTCCTGCTCAGGCAGACGTGTATGATGACGACGATATCTAGCTCTGCCCCCCACATGCGAGTGCGCGGCCGCTCATGCCCTGATCGATTATGGCATGGACCGCTGCTAGATCACAGTTCACAGACGCATGCCAAGCTAGGACGCTGCTGCTATAATACACCACATGATCTGCAATTCTGCATCTTCCTTTGCAGAATGATGCTGCAAGACAACATTGAGCATTTGGCTACCCTTCGAAGTAGAGACGTCCTGGTCTCTCTAGTCTACAAGTACATCTGAACCTGAGCAGGACGGTCCTGACGTCCCGTGTCCGGTCGAGCTGTCTCCGCTAATGTCGAATGGGAAGCTCTGACCTCCCTCGGAGTCTCGGTCTCTCCCTTCTTGCCTCGCCACAGCCTGCAATGGACCACGGGCCACGGCCACCAACCGTCAGCTACTCAGCTGAGCATTTTGCTCTCGGATAGGGCGCTGCGAGGACCAATGCAAGGAGTGCCAAGGACAGAGTGGCGCCGTGCGGCTGCGTCGTCCCTAGTGCCTCTGAAAAGGGGGTCTCGAAGTCGCGTGCGGCGGTAGCGAGCACAGGGCGCGGACCAGGCTGTTGCGAACATTGACGGCTTGACGCCAGCCAGCTTATCCGAGGCTGGCTGTGGCGATGGCCGCGTCGAGCTGCGTCCTCTTCCCGATCTCACCTGTACTGCACATGCACGGCCTCGCTGTGCACGCTACAGTCTCTCTCGCGCTTGATGGAAACCCCTGCAGGGATTTTGACGGAAGCAATGTACTTATAGCAAGGATCAAGCAGTCCAATTTCAGCTCATTGCCGTCCTGATCCCGGGAGAAAATCCCTTGTTATAAATGAGATTTCGTTTGATGCAGCATTGCGTCGAGCTCGTCGGGCCCTCTCTGCTGTTTGTATTTGTACGGCAGGGTCGGTGTCGTAGGGGGACCATGTACGTGATACGTGTATATACGGCCTCTCTGCCTTAGCTGGCGTCTCTTCAGGCTATACGATTCATGGAAGAAGATGGGATCGATGCGTGCTACGACTACGAGATATTTCTTTCGTCGTCGGAGCAAGTAGATCGATCAAGGCCACCACCTACTACATCCTGGGAAGGGAAACCATTAATACGAGGCGCTGGAATTCGGTATGCGTGTCAACACCAACGCGGGGTCGTAGCTAGGGTCGCATCCGTTCTCTCACTGCTTTGGGGTTGCGATCAGGAGGATGATCTAGAGGGGAGCCGGGGAGGAGGGTGGGCAGGATTGTTGGGGGTCCCATTTGGCCATTTCCTGATAGTGCCCATCTCGTACGGCCTTTGGTCCTTTTTAGACTCTCTTTGAGCCGTGCATGCGGTGATCAACGGGCAACGGCTTGGCGATCTTGTGTGTTCGGAACCGTTGATCGTTACATCTGACGGCTTTGCATTCTTATTATGGTTTTCTGTTTGCAGTTTGCTCATTTCACATTTACTTAAATGGAGCTGCGCAGTGAGGTTTGTGAACCAGCCTAATTTGGTTGCTCGATACCATTCTTAAAAAAGGTACGTGACTCGCCACGGCCCCATTCATGCACCGCACATTTCACACTCGTGCAAACGAATCGTCGTCGTTCGAGGTGGACGACGCCGACGGGCGACGGCTAGCGAGCCACCTACAACCTACTTCATCAGTCGCAGGCTCGCAGCTAACTAGGGTGCACGTCAGCATGTCACGCCACGTACCGACACCAACCAGTTTCAAAATGGTTGCCACGTTCATGTCACTCACTGACCTGACCCGGCCCCTAATAATCGGCCGGCCTGGTTCGTCCCTGCCTCCGGCCACACGCGTAAGGACATGGATGCCGCTCGCGCAGGCGGCCATTGCAGGAGTAAGCGTACACCAATGACATCACGGGAAAAAGCTACCGGTACTATATAGTATAGCGGCGCGTAACGGAGCATCGAAGAAGTCGAAGCCGATCGAAGCCGTCGCGTGGAACTGCTCCCGCAGCGACGGATCAACAGCGCCGTCCCGGCTAATAGTGATAGAGCCGAGCCGCGGGCACAGCTGAAGCTAGCGATTGTTTATCGATCTCGCAACAGCAACGGGGCAACCGACACACGACGCCCCCCCGGCCGGCGACTCGGTGGAGGGAGAGCGTGTTTGGAAACTAGCACGGGGCCGCGGAGGACACGTACGCGCGATCTGCGTCGTGGCGTCAGTTGCGCATTTCTAACAGCCGAGCCGGGACTTTGTCGGCGCGACGCACCGACGGGCGGGCGTGGCGGATCCGATCCAAGGAGGCAGGAGAAAAAGGTGCCGGACGGCGCCAGGTAGGGCACCCCGAGAGCTGCTGCTGTGGAGTGAGGCTGACCAGTTTCTCGAGGCCGCCTACCAGCGACCGCCCTGCATCGCGGATTCTGAGTTTTTAAGGCTTCGGGCGTCCGGCAGTTTAATTAACCCTCCGTGTGCTGTTTTTATCCGTGAGCCTGTTTGGTTTGAGTTGCTTATTTGGAGTTGCTTATTTTTAGTTCAGCTATTTGGATACCCTTACTTATAAGCGTTGAATGAGGTGGATATTGTCATGTTTGCCCCTAATCGTTGAGAGAGAGGGGGGGGAGGGCAACCAGGCATTCAATGAGAGCAAGAGGTGTAAAGTGTATCTTTTAAGTCCTCGTAAGCAACCATAAGCAACCCCATAAGCAAGAGTGATTGGTTTCATAAGCAACTTATTTGCTTATGCATAAGCATGTGAAACCAAACAGGCTCTGAGACGAAGAAATAAAAGCATGAACGTTACATGGATCCTTGGCATTTACCGCTGCTACCCATCCTCGAGTTGTTGAGTTCGTTGGATCCGAATTGTAGGTTGACTGGTCAAATTGCTCCAGTTGAAGCGGACATAACCACGTGTTCGTCAGAGGTTTGCTGCTACCTGCTCCGCAATGCGCAACTGAGAAGGAGCGCACCACTTTGCAGGAGGATGAAGCTGTGCGCCTTAGGCCTCGTTCGGCAGCTCACGAACGGTTCCAGGCTAGGAATTAGTGGATCCGGTCCTTTCACTCCTTCCAAGTTAGAAATGAATTCGGGGGTGAGGAGATAGGGTTCCAATCCGGATTAAAAAGTGTGGGAGGATTCCAATTCAGACCTGTTTTCCTTCCAAACCGGACAAAAAGACAGCACTTTAGACTGGTTTTAACCGGACCACTTCAAACCACACAGAACGGCTCCATTCCAAGCCAATGCGCTGAAAACGAACGGGCCTTAGTTTGTTTGAGACTCAGCAGACCAGCAAAACCCAACAAGCCCTGCTGACACAGTCCGTGGGCCTTGTTTGGTTTTGCTGACACAGCCCTGCTGCACCTTGTTAGCCTAACAAATGAAGTCTTGGGCCTTGTTTGGTTTTGCTTGTTCCGGACGGTCCTGCTACAGCCCACACACAAGGCGACGGAATTTTTTTATTTTTTATTTTTATTTTAGCATTTTGCAAAAATATATAGTCGGATGAAAAAATTGCAAAACTAGTCTACTGTCGCCGGCTGGGCCGGCGGTAAGGCGCTTCCGCACTATACATTTAAAAAATCATAACTAATTCATATCAATTCAGATGGAGATAAACTTTATATGAAAATTGTAGATCTCAACGAGATCTACAACTTTGTAGTTAATTTTTTTTCATTTGATATCATATTGGTGCTCAAATAATCAACACAGGTTTAGATCTAAATCTTCCGCCGGCCCAACTGCCGTCTGGGCCGGCGGAAGCGCTTACCGCCGGCCCAGCCGGCAATAGTAGACTAGTTTTGCAATTTTTTCATGCGACTATATATTTTTGCAAATTGCTAAAATAAAAAATAAAAAAATAAAAAAAGCTCCAAGGCGACGGGGCGGAAGGCCGTCTGACTGACTAGCGCAGGTAGAGGCCCACTAAACGCCTCCCAACGGCCCAAGAATATGAACCCCAACTGTTTCGAAAGATGAATTCAATTGTTCGAACAAATAAAGTCAATTGTTTAAGCAAGCAGGGCAAAATCATTTTGTTTTGGTAGCCACGGGTGGAGGCTGGAGAGGCCGCGACCAGGAGCGAAAACGAGGAGCGACACGATCGACGGCGTCTTCAGCATGGCGCATAGCCGTGTGGCGTGTGCTAGAAGCCTGCCTCAGTTGAAGCGTTGAGTGCTTATGGAGGAGAGGAAATGTCAACAGGAGGTCCTGACGGAGAAAATGAGAAGTTGCCGACAATGTAGGTGAATTAACAATGGCACACGTAAATTTATAGGAAGACAACGGCAAGTTGGAAGAACCTGAATGCATTCGTAGGAGACGGTGTCTTGTAAATTCCTACTTGCCCTGAACTCCACGAGGAAGGGGTGCAGCAGCAGCATCATGGCCCTCGCATGAGGCTTCTAGTTCTGCAACTTCAGCGAGCGCAGCAGCTATAGGAGCTCCAGACCCGAAAGCCGTGTGCCCGTGAGCCTGTTCGCTTCAGCTTATAAGCCAACTGAAAAGCTGAAACGGCTGATTTGTTGTGAGAGAAAAATACTATTTGGTGGCTGATAAGCCAGCCGAATAAGCTGAAGCGAACAAGCCGACGCGAGCATTTCATTGCCAACCTTAGAAATCGAATCGTATGAGGAATCGGATTGATAAGGTGAAAACAAACACCATCCCGGCCTGGACCAGAACGGAAGTGATAGAAAGCATCTGGAATGGGGAAGAGTATATAATGGAAATGAAAATAAATTCAAGGGTGCGGATGTGGATGTACCACGGTCCTGGTCCAGGACGCACTTGACAACCGACCACTTCTTCAAGGAGGTTCTCTAAAAGTCGCAAATGTGCATGCTCTCGCACTGATTTTGTCCGTTGGTTATCAACCTGACGGCTGCGATTGCTTTGTAACTACCGTAGCACATCGATGCAAGCCCCTTAATATTTAGGGCCCGACAAAATACTCGTCAGCTCGCTGTTGGCTTGGCTCGGCTCGTGCAATTTTTTTTAACAAGCCAAGCAGAATTTTTGTCCTCGTTAGAATAAGAGTGCTAGTGGTAGTAGCTTCACGGAGAGTTTCATAAGTATTAATTTTCATACCACATCACCAATTTTATTATTTTAGCAAGATATTTATAAGAAGAGAGAAGGAAAAAATTCATCATAGGTGAGGAGTTTCATCCCATGAAACTCAACAAGCACAGTTATCTAATTCACAATCTTGATAACTATACAATGAAACTGTGCACTGATATTAACCTGACGAGCTCCGCGCACCAACAAACTAGCAATCTGTGATGTAATGGCGTGTAGAAGTCCAAATATGCAGCACATTAGAGGGGTGTTTGGATCTTTATTCCGAACTAAAATTCATATCACATCGAATATTCGGAGGCTAATTAGGAGGATTAAATATAAGCTAATTATAAAACTAATGGAGGCTAATTCACGATACGAATCTATTAAGCCTAATTAATACGTCATTAGCATATGTTTACTGTAGCATCACATTGTCAAATAATGGACTAATCAGGTATAATAGATTCGTCTCGCAAATTAGTCTCCGTCTGTACAATTAGTTTTATAATTATTCTATATTTAATAATTCTAATTAGTATCTAAACATTCGATGTGATAGGAATTTTAGGGGGGACTACAGAAACAAACAGCCCCTAGGTACACATCCTGTCCGACTGAACCATAGACCACTGCATCCCGTCAGCCTCCACCAAGTCGAGCCGCCGCCGCTTCAGATCCCCCGAATCCGTCCCTCGCGTCGCGCCGCCACAGACTGCGACAGCAGGAGCACGCAGGTCGTCGTTGCCTCTCCCCTACAGATCGAATCCACTACCCTTCGGCCTCCCCGCTGCCCTCTGGCACCGGCTCTTCCCTGCTCCGGGCTGCCCTGCGGCTCCATCGACGGGATCTCTCATGGCGGCAACTACCTAGTGAGGGCCAGGGTCTCCACGGCAGGACAGCAGGTGGACAAGGCCATTAGCTGCAACGGTAGGCTGCATCAGAATGTGCATACAGCTGAAGAATTTGATCTTTCTTTGGGGATTATGACCTTTTGTCGATTTCTTGAGTTTGTGTATCCTATCATCCCTTTCCCGTGGAACGTCTTGAAAAGCTCAAAGATTTGATATCGAGCAAACGATTCCTTCTATTCAGTTCTTGGCTCAATTTTACAGAACACGATTCCTTCTAGTCTGTCATTCTGTGCTTGTCTTGTGTTCTTGGCTCGCGAGCATAACTTGCCGGCTCGAGCTATCACGAGCCGAGCCGAGCCAGCTCGTTAGGAGAACGAGCTACACCGAGCCGAGCCGAGCCGAGCCAGCTCGATATCCAGTCCTATTAATACCAGACACGAGACATGTTTATGTTCTCCTTCCCCTCCCTTTTCCCTTTTTCTTGCTCCCGTTCACCTCCCCCCCCCCCTCTCTCTCCCCCTTCGGCGACGACTGTGCGAGCGCCGCGAGTACTTCGCCGGAGACGAGCACCGCCAGGTAAGTCCGCCCCCTTCTGTTCCCTTCCTGCTGCGCGATTCCGAACACCCCAAACCTAATGTAAGCCATTTGTATTCGGATCTGACCCGATTACAAATATATGCATGATACCTACTTCCAGTTTTTGCAAAAAAAATTGAGACAGCTCCGCTATTGCTGATAATGGTTTGAATTGTAATCTTGTCTGCGACCTGTTTGAGTTGCCTGCCCTGTTACTGATTCTCATTGTATTTCCTTGAAATGGAATTATTCTGTACCATCATCATTGATGCATGCCATGCGATGGTTCTGCAGTTGATCTTCTGACTGGAAAATCGCGTTGACGGTGGCAAGTAGGGGTTCTACCATCGGCAGCTTCATCTCAAGGAGCAGAATTCTTACATGATCCCGTTAAACAGGAGGTCAAGCCTTCCTAGGGCTGGTAGATCTCGATGCCCCTTGTCTTGGTTATTACTGTTGCTTTAGATATATCTAATGATATGTCCTCTTAACCCGACGGTCCCTTAAGCATGTGTGCCCACCACCACTGGCCTTTGTTTATGTTTAGGAAACTGATTTTTTTTAGTTCTCCACTCGAAAAGCTGTCCCTTTCTGCCTTACAATGGGATTCACTTGGTGTAGAAGCACATGCTAGCTCTCAAAGGTGCTATTTACGCGTATCTATGAGTGGAACTGTGGTTTTGTATGGCATGTAGTAGCTTTTCTGACAGTAATTTGTTTGTAGAGTGCTTCTGAGGAAAAGTTCCTTTCTGTGATTCAAAATAATGCATTTCTCTGCCTGAAGTAATGCTTGTTATGTGCACATTAAGATTTCAGTTGCTACAAAGACAGGCAAGTTGACTAAAGCTATTAGGTGCAACATTTCAATCGAAGTCAGTAGGATGTGTATAACCCTTTAGTTTAGATTTGGTAGATACGTCTTTAAGCAAGCAGCAGCCACTTTGCTAAGATCACATTCCAAGTCACACCCAGAGTATGCTTACTGCGAGTTTTGAATAACGGCACAGTTATTTGTGTATCTATCTATCTATCTATCTATCTATCTATCTATCTATCTATCTATCTATCTATCTGATCATGAGTATGCTTCATTTGTAATGATTAAATGTATGACTGGTCCCTGTTTATGTTTCTCTTATTGATAGGGATGGAGTACTTCGATGCAAGGCGGAAGCCTCATAATGTTGCGAAAATCATTGCAGCCCTGGTCCTCACAACACTATGTATATTTGTTCTGAAGCAATCTCCTGGTTTTGGTGGCAATAGTGTGGTAAGATGTCCATGAGTACATGTTTCTCTTTACCTTTTTCCTTCTATCATATTCCTTTCAATAAACTTTTCCAAAGCACCTTCTACTCATGTTTCATATCACAAATTAAAAATCAATTAATCTTCCTATAGGTAGTAACGTTGTAACCTCTTCTGAGGCTCTCCTTCCCTTTGTTTTCGTGTAATGCACTTCATCAACTAGGATACTTTAGCTTTGAGAAATTGTAGAAGATGCTGCAAAGCATAATCTTTATCTTGTATTCTTGTGTCATGTAATAATGAGGACAGAAAGTGAGAGCACTATGCTACTTGTTTTCCACACATATCTTCGTACCTTCTTGTGGTAGTGCTAACAAGAAGATGATGAAAGTGACATCCCTCCAGCAGATAGTCTTTGTTATTGCAGTGTCTTTTACATTAGGCCATGTTCCAACTTGATCTTTCATACATACATGTCTTTGTTGCCACTGCTTGGTGTGGCAGTTGAGGCCTGAGTGACATGACAATTGCAGCTTTCAGCCATGTGATGGTACTTTTGTTTTGCAACACCCAAGCAATCTGGATAGATAATGCGAATTTGTACTTTGGTATACAAAACTTGGATGAATCTGATAATACTTCAATTCGCAACTGTAAACTTGACTGTGCTGTGTATATTCCTGCAGTTTTCTCGCCATGAACCTGGGGTTATTCACGTCTTAGTAACAGGAGGAGCTGGTTATATTGGGTCACATGCCTCTTTAAGGCTCTTAAAGGATAACTATCGAGTTACCATTGTGGTAACCAAGTCTTTCTTTGTACTGAATGTGTGAATTAGTTTGTTCTTTAAATCTTTTTCTGCTGATGCACAGTTTGGTTCATTCTGTAGGATAATCTCTCTAGAGGAAACATGGGAGCAGTAAAGGTTCTGCAGGAGTTATTTCCGCACCCTGGGAGACTACAATTCATCTTTGCTGATCTGGGGGACCAGAAATCTGTATCCTCACTTATGCTTCCAAAGCTGCTTTGCTTGTGCTTCTTATGATTATGGAGTTACATCCAAAGTCTTGTTTTTCACTTAACTGGCTCCCAGGTCAACAAGATATTTGCTGAAAATGCATTTGATGCTGTGATGCACTTTGCAGCTGTTGCTTATGTGGGTGAGAGCACACTGGAACCCCTTAGGTAAGCCTGTAGTCGTTACCTTGGTGACAGTTTGATACTTGGGATTGAAGATCATATTATTTTATTCCGCATAAAATGTAGAGAGCATCCAGGCTTTTACTCCTTTATGCGTTGTCGTCTAGAATGACCTGAACATGTATTGCCAGTGAAAATGTTATTATATAAGCTTGTTCTGGCCACCATGTTGATCTTTTTCCTTAGCTCTCATGACCTATATCTTAAACTACCTTAAGTGGACTAAAAATGTAAGGTTTTAACCAAATTATTTTGTATTCATTGATGGCACATTGTAATGTTAGTGTCTTGATTGTGCACTTACTCCTATCATATATATTTAGTTATTTTTTACAGATTTATTGATCAATATTAAGATATCTGAAACTTCTCTAATGTTTCTAACAGCCTCAGCTACTTAACAGGTACTATCACAATATTACGTCAAACACCTTACTGATCTTGGAGGCTATGGCATCTCATGGAGTCAAGACCCTTATTTACTCCAGTACATGTGCTACATACGGAGAACCGGAGAAGATGCCTATTACAGAAGCCACACCCCAGGTTTAGTTATGTTGACAGCTTGAGATGGATTTTAATAATACTATGTTTTGTGTTGCTTTGTCATTAAGTCAGCTTATTACTGAAACAAATAATCTTAGGCTGCTATGTAAATGCGGCATTCTTTTCTTCAATTTTAATGATTTTAGGTATTTACCTGTGCAAACAGACATGATGTTGTGGTACTGATATGTTTATCTCTTACCTTGGCCTAGTTCCCTATCAACCCATATGGAAAAGCTAAGAAAATGGCAGAGGACATCATATTAGATTTCTCGAAGTCAAAGGGAGCTGACATGGCTGTCATGATTTTAAGGTATTTTTTTTCTCTCCAGTTGCATAGTTAGGACCTTTAGGGGGCGTTTTCTTCCGCTGACTTATTTTTAGCACGTGTCACATCAAATATTTAGATACTAATTAGGAGTATTAAACGTAGACTATTTACAAAACCCATTACATAAGACGAATCTAAACGGCGAGACGAATCTATTAAGCCTAATTACGCCTAATTAATCCATCGTTAGCAAATATTTACTGTAGCAACACATTGTCAAATCATGGACTAATTAGGCTTAATAGATTCATCTCGCCGTTTAGATCCGTCTTATGTAATGGATTTTGTAAATAGTCTACATTTAATACTCCTAATTAGTATCTAAACATTCGATGTGACGGGTGCTAAAAATAAGTCAGTGGAAGAAAACGGGGCCTTAATTTCTCAACACTTCTGTCCAGAAATTGGTTTGAATTAACATTTCGGCTTCTGCACCAGATATTTCAATGTTATTGGATCTGACCCAGAGGGAAGATTAGGTGAAGCTCCTAGGCCAGAACTACGAGAGCATGGTCGGATATCTGGGGCATGCTTTGATGCAGCATTGGGAATCATTCCAGGGTTAAAGGTATATTTCCGTTGTACTGTATGTGTAGCAATATCTGTGAAATAAAGCATTGTTTAGTCTACTGCTGCATGCTGAGCTGTCCTGCTTTGCCCAATGTACTAGCTCTTCATTGTGGAACTGTGCTGTAAGATAGAACTGATGGATATGCATGATCTTTCTGTAGGTTAAAGGAAGAGATTATCCTACAGCTGATGGAACTTGCATAAGAGACTACATTGATGTCACGGATCTAGTGGATGCTCATGTGAAAGCACTCAACAAGGCCGAACCTAGAAAAGTTGGCATTTACAATGTTGGAACCGGAAGAGGTTTGGCAACACGAGATGTCTTTATTTATTTAAAAGTTACTCCCTCTGTTCCAAATTATAAGTCTTTTTAGGTTTGTCCTAAGTCAAACTTGTCTAATTTTGACCAAGTTTATAGAAAAATATATTAGCCTCAATAATATCAAATAAATGTACTATGAAAATATATTCCACGGTATATCTAGTGAAACAAGTTTGATGTTGTAAATATTTATGAATTTTTGTATAATTTCACGGTTTATCTAGTGAAACAAGTTCAATGTTGTAATATGTAAATATTTATGCATTTTTGTAGACTTAGTCAAAGATAAATAAGTTTGACTTAGGACAAAGTTAAAACGAATTTGGGACGGAGGGATTATTAATTATTTGCTCATACAGAGAGTTGTACCCAACACAGGTTCTAATAAATATTTTTCTTAATTTACATGGTAACATGAGGTAGATGGACCCACAAGTTAATCTGGGACAAGATTTCTTTGTGGAATTTACACAAAATCCTCATAAAATATAAATAGTAACCTGTTCACCCAACTGGATGAGTGACTGAAGTAAATCATTCCTGAAGACATTTCTTGTGTCCTGTGTGCCATCACCATCACTTTGCTCTTATAGTGCGTCTTCTGTTCAGGCCGTTCGGTTAATGAGTTTGTGGATGCCTGCAAGAAGGCCACTGGGGTTGACATCAAAATTGAGTACCTCAGCAGAAGGCCAGGAGACTATGCAGAAGTATACAGCGACCCAACAAAGATCAACAAGGAGCTCAACTGGACAGCTCAGTATACGGACCTCAAGGAGAGCCTGTCAGTAGCATGGAGGTGGCAAAAGTCGCATCCACACGGCTACGGGACAAACTAAATATAGCCAACTGATCAATAATTTCACTGAATCGTCGATACGTATTGATTCTTTAGTTAGTGATATAACATCTTGCTGTGATACTCCTCTCAAAATCACTCGCTGTATTCTTCTCTCCCTCATTCTTTTCATTTTCAAAGGTTTGTTGGTTTTTTTGGGTAGCCAGACAAACAGTGATTTGGATATGCTTGAAATCCTGGAAGCATTCCTGTAAGAGCAAATTTCATTGTTTCTGACACAAAGTGTTGATTAAAAAAAATGTACATTTCTTCAGCCAGTCCGAGCTGCAAGGCTTTTTGACTGAATTGAGTTACGGAATAACTGAGCTGTCGTGATTGCTAAAAATGTGCTATGTGGTTTTTGTTCTGCGGTTTGATGAAAATGCAATTTAGAGACATACAGGGGGAAGATGGATGTGCAACAAAATTTTCCATGGGCAGTTTCATGTGCTATGTATTTTTCATATCTCGTGATGCAGCTTTATGTACGCATTGCTGGGTGGGCATGAGGTTGTTAACAAGGCCAATTACTCGAGTAGTTTCAGATTTCCAGCTGATCCGCCATGAATGAGGTTGGAAGCTGATATGAGGTTTATGTGGTGTACATTTGCTTTATGCTGGAAGTGATCTGTCTCAATTTGCTTGGGACTAAAATGCTGTTTTGTGTGTGTGATGCGTTGTTGGTGGGTGGTCTTGGTTGATATTTCCTCCATGCAAAAATTCATAATGCTGTAGTGGAGCAGGAACCGGGCAACCAAATTAATGGTCCGATAATTTCCCGCGAAGACGGAAAATGGTGCCACACAAACCAGTTGCAATTATGTATAAGCTGTCTGATCTCTGTTTAGTCTGTTTGCCTTTGACTAAAATGCCTCCATCTCGCAAAAATTAACAAAAAAAAAATGCCTGCATCGGTGGGCCCGATCTTCTCTCCAACCAAGCTGGGGACTCCAAGTCTCCAATCGCTCCATGACCCCGAACCTGACCTCCGACAGTGAAATCCTGCCGGTTGGTTTGGTGAGCAGTGGCTTTTTGCTCCATTCTTTTTGGTATGAGTTAACACAAGATGTTGGGTCAGGTATTGTTTCGTGATTGGTCATGTAGGAATTCAACAAGAACCAGCCACCTACCCGGCAAATGCATGTATGCTATGGAAGCAACCGTCATATGGATCGAATTAATTTTTTTTGAAACTGCCTCTTTTTTAGTTGTCGAGTTTACCATTGGTTACTTGAGAAATGATAGTACAAAGGCTAAAGGGTTTCCACTCTAGTCGGTGAGCCTTTTATGTAGGTATACTCTCTCTATTCTCTTTTAGAACTAGCACCCCTCTATCCTCGACTACATTTTGTCTTAAGAATGCATGTAATCAAACTTTAAAACTTTGTTATTGATGTGTTCAGAAATATTAAAAGTGATTGATGAACAATGATATTAGTATATTTGTCATGAAAAATATTTTCAAAACATTATTTTTATACTAATCTTTACTAGCATATATTTAAGAAAATAAAGTAATAGCCAAATGTTTATAGTTGGGGTATGTGTCGACGTCCAAGCATTGCATTGAATGTCAAATCAAGATTTCCTCGGTGCACCCTTGCCGTGTTCCATAGATTGAAAGGGCTACTCTATGTTGCACATTGCTGTTGACAGTTTCCGGTACCACATCATGCAGTAGTGCTGGTACAAAAATGACAAGATGATATAGGAGAAACATGAAGTAAAATAAAAGAGACTTCCTTCATCTTTTGTTAGTTGGCAGGTGACAGCTTTTATATTTTGATCGGTTTGGTAATGGGAACGGGGTAAAGGCCCGAATGGGAAAATGACTAGTCGTATGATCAGTACTGAAGTGCATATGCTAGCTAACAAACGCACGGTTGTACTTCAATTCATTTAGGTTCGGAATAGGATTGTCATGACTCATGATCATGGGCAATCTACTCCGATCACACTGAATGAAAGGTGACTGGCAAGCTTAGTGGGTAAAGCTAAGGACTAAATTAAAATGATTTGTGGAGCGAATTTGGTTAGCTATGTTTCTTATAGTGGAACTTACTCATGCCACCATGTGAGCTTAAATCCTAGGTTCAATATAGATGCTTGTATTTTTTTAATGTATTTTACGAATAAACGATACTATTCTTCTAGCGATAGGTGATGTAGTTGCTGACGGCGAAGCTATGTTAAGTTGTTAACCTCATCAATCTCAAAATCTACTAATTCAATCTCTCGAAGATTGCTCATAGACCACGAGATACATACATGTATTCATAGAGATGGATGTACGTGTATATACGTAAGAATCTGCATTTGTACTATCTTTCGAATTGCGAATTCCCAGTCCACGTACTAAACATTTGTAGGCAACAGTGATATAAACAACGATGTTCGTCCTAATTGCCGCATGTCCCCACTTCGCTTCCAAGAAATTTAGATAGTTACTTTGCTGTCCCTATAGCATTTATTTCATTCTAGAAAAAGAACATAGATGGCCACGATTTCTTCGTAAACTGGTTCTAAAAGTTTGAATATATCGTAGCGCATTTAAAAATGTTCCTATTTTAGTTTTATAGAAATGGGTTGGATCTGTTGCGTTCTTGACTTGTAAATTGTAATTTCGAGCTGAAACCGGACCTTGCAGTTTCATTTTAAGATCCGCAATCTGTTCTGTAGCAGCCCACAATCAGCAGCGGTAAGGAAGGGGCCGAATCTGATCCTGCTCCGCATCCACACCGAAAGCCTAGCCCGGCCCATCTCACGAACTAAGGCCACTTCGGGCTCCTGGACACTCACCCTTGCATGGATTCTCTCATTCTGTACAGGCCCAGCCGCATTGCAAACATTCCCATTCTCCTCTTAAAAAAATAGAATTACGTGATTTGAGAAAGACATACCTCCGTTGCAAATTATAGGTTATTTTAATTTTTATAGGTTCATAGATATTATTATACACCTAGACATACACTACATCTAGATGCATAATAGTAACTATGAATCAAAAAAGCTAAAACGATCGATAATTTGGAACGGATGGAGTATTTAGCATACATGTAAATGTATCGTTAAGTTGCGGACGCTGAGATGATCGAACCTCCAATTCTTCATCTACGTATGCAGGAATATATTTTTCTAAAAAAAATATGGTAGGCGCTCACTATACGCGCACACAATCGGCTCTATACATACATACATGAACATTCTATCCCTAGTGGACAGGACCTAACTACCCGAGCTCACGCTTGAAACTGAGCTTTTAACGTCGGAAAACCAATGCCTGACAGGAGACAAGCGCGCACGAGGTCGGGGAAGAGAATGATTCCCATTATCATCCCACGTTGCGACGGTGCCCACCAGCGGCAATCGCGGAGCCATGAACGTGAGCTCACGTCTAATGTGTCACGCTGTCGACTATAATAAGTAAGCAAATAAAAAGAACCTGCTAATTCTAGATCAAGTCAAACGATCATCTTTCAAATTTTCTATGCACGTACGTAGAATCGATCAACTCGTGTATGTTAAGCCACCGGCATGTCCCTGGCGACCAGCAGCGCGGCGGCGTGTGCGTGCGCGTCAGCGTACCTGCACCCAACAAAACGCGCATGGGTTATTGGACACGTTCTTCCGCGGGGCGCAACAGCACCCAGTCAAGCCGCAGTAGTAGATTACACCAAAGCAGAGGGGGACCTGGAATCGAAACATGGGATACGCCATGTGGTATGGTAAAATTTGGTAACAGACCCGTGCGCGGGAGCCATCCGATTTGTTTACAGAAAATGGCTCGACCTCTTACCAAATCCGCGTTCACCAACACCAAAGCGTGTTCTCTGGAAACATCGCGCTCCGCTGCTCCGCGCTCTCTGCATCGTCTTCACAGGCTTCGTACTCCTATGTCACAAGCGCCGGCCGGGTCCCCGAGCCTGCCATACAGAACGTCTCCTCCTCACATGCACGGGGCCCACAACACATGAGACAGCAGCCCCCATCCGCCGCCGTCCGTCCACGACCGTACACGCCAGAATCGGGCGGCCCGCCGCGCATGTCGCACCCCCGCGGCGGAGCCGCTGCCCGGACCGAACCCTACCGTTTCAACCAGTCGCCGCCCTCGCCGCGTCCCCCGCGTCACTAATAACTCACTTCCAGCTGGGCCCGGGCCCACGCGCCGTCGACCAATCCACGTCAACCCACGCTCCTCCTCCTCCCCTCCCCTGGACCCCGCACTCTCCTCCGACGTCGTCTCCTCCTCCTTTCCGGCCGGCGTCGCTTTCCACGCCCTTTTGTTCAAAACCCGATCATTTTCTGCATTTTTTTTTGGGGGAATAAACAGCACGGAGGCGGAGGAAGCAGCAGGCAAGCTACGCCTACACGCCGCTCCCCCAGTTCAAACCCACCACCCCCCCTC
>NC_028458.1:48723042-48730211 GCF_000263155.2 Setaria italica | reverse complement strand
GGCTGCACGGTATCCAGCTCACCTACAACTTCCAGGGCCGCACCAAGATCCGGCCCTTCGTCAGCGACAAGAACAAGCAGCCCTACGCCTTCCGCGCCAACGCCACCGTGCTCAACTCCGGCACCCGCCCGCTCAAGTCGTGGGCGGTGCTCGTCGAGTTCGCGCACGGCGAGATCCTCGTCGGCGTCGACGGCGCCGTGCTCACGGGCGGCGGCGAGATGCCGTACAACACCACGGAGGACGCCGGCAACGCCACCTCCTTTTCGGGGTACCCGCAGACGGACCTCCTCACGCCCATCGCCACCGCCGGGGACCTCTCGCAGATCCAGGCCTCCGTCGGCATCGTCGGCACGGTCTTCGCCGGGCCCGTCCCGTTCGTACCGCTCCCCGCCAAGCTCTCGCTGGACAACCCGGATTACGCGTGCGAGGCGGCGAGAAACGTCACCGCGGGGATCCTGTCCACTTGCTGCGTCCTCACGCCGGAGGCCGAGGCCAACGCCACGGTCATCGACGCCAACGCCACCGACCCGACCAAGAACTTCCTCCCGCGCGGCACCGGCGACCTCGTCATCACCTACGACGTGCTCCAGGCGTACCCCTCCAGCTACCTCGCGCTCGTCACGCTCGAGAACAACGCCAAGCTCGGCCGCCTCGACAACTGGCGGCTGTCGTGGGAGTGGCGGCGTGGGGAGTTCATCTACTCCATGAAGGGCGCTCACCCGTCGAAGGTGGACACTTCCGGCTGCATCTATGGGGCGGCGGCGCAGTACTACCAGAGTCTTGATTTCTCTCAGGTGCTCAATTGCGACCGCAAGCCGGTGATCCTTGACCTGCCGCTGTCCCGGTACAACGACACCCAGATTTGGGAAGATTGACAACTGCTGCAGGAATGGCACAATCCTGCCCAAGTCCATGGACGAGAAGCAGTCGAAATCGGCATTCCAAATGCAGGTGTTCAAGATGCCACCGGACCTGAACCGGACCAAGCTGTTCCCTCCTGCCAATTTCAAGATCGCCGGTGCATCATCGCTGAACCCAGACTACACCTGTGGCCAGCCAGTGCCTGTCAGCCCAACGGCATTCCCAGACCCAAGCGGGCTCGACTCGACGACGTTGGCTGTGGCGACATGGCAGGTGGTGTGCAACATCACCAGAACTAAGGGGGCCAAGCCCAAGTGTTGTGTGACCTTCTCAGCATACTACAATGACTCGGTGATCCCCTGCAACACTTGTGCATGTGGGTGCCCTGCAAACAGGCGAGGACAGACCTGCAGCACGACTGCACAATCTATGCTCCTGCCACCAGAAGCGCTGCTTGTGCCGTTCGACAACCGCACCCAGAAGGCGATGGCGTGGGCTGAGCTGAAGCACTACATTGTGCCCCGCCCAATGCCTTGTGGTGATTTCTGTGGTGTGAGCATCAACTGGCATGTCTCAACAGACTACAACAAGGGCTGGAGTGCTAGGGTGACATTGTTCAACTGGGAGGATGTCGACATGGCCAATTGGTTTGCTGCCATTGTCATGGACAAGGCGTATGATGGCTTTGAGAAGGCGTACTCTTTCAATGGCACGGCCGTGGGCAAGAACACCATCTTTATGCAGGGTCTGGAGGGGCTCAATTACCTGGTGAAGCAGACCAACATGAGTGGGTCGGATTACCTTGTACCCGGGAAGCAACAGTCAGTCCTCTCCTTCACAAAGAAGCTGACCCCTGGGATCAACATTGTCTCTGGAGACGGCTTCCCAACAAAGGTCTTCTTCAATGGTGACGAATGTGCCATGCCGCAGAGAATTCCTAAGAGCAGCAGCGGATTCAGGACCCGTCTCAGCAGCGCCTTAGCTTTGGTCTTGGTCCTTGCTGCTTCAGCTTTCTTATTGCTTCAGCAATAATCCACGGGCCTCCATTCTTTTATTCTTTCAGGTGGTTTGATCGATACCATTTGTAAGAAAGCCTTTTTGTTTCTGTTGATTTCTTAGTAGACCTCATTTTAGCTGCTATTTGTTAGTCGAATGGAGCAGCAATCGTGCAACAGTATGAATACTTGGATAGCGAGAAAAAGAAAGAGGCGAGGACACGCATTTGTTGCTGGTTTGCAACATTGGTGTCCTCCCTCTAATGACATCTACATGTTTACACCAGATGAGTGATCTGTACATCTCTGATCCAGCTGCGACTTGTGTTTGGTCTGCCACACGGAATTTACCATTTCTCACTTTTCACTTTTATTGACTGCTCATGGAACCGTATGGCTGCTCATCTGAATCCGATGGTGCTTTGACGCCTCTGTCAGTACCTCTCATCCGAGTCTGCTGATGTACAAGCACTCATGCAGAGTCCGTAGTTCGTAGTTAACTCTTGGCAGAGGGTACAAGTGTACAGGATATTACTGTTGCATGTCCTGTGGAGAAACATTGGATGCTTCTCAGATGAGAGAAATATTGGATGCTTCTGTTCAAAATTCGAAACATCTTTGGCGGACACTTGTTCGGTAAGGGGGACCACTCCAGGCCAGGGTCACCAGCCTGCATTTCAAACCCTCCGCAACTTGCATATTGCAACGTTCGTTTTCTCGCTGTCAGCAAGAGGAACAAGCTGAAACACCAATGAAACCGTTTGCTTTCTTGAAAGCTGAAAGCAACTTGCTGCGATCGTTGCCTCTGTTCTGTTGGCTCGGTCGGATCAGAATATCCGTTTGCGCACTGACTTCTGCCCGTCATCTCGTGACATCAGTTCATACCCAGTTTATCTTTGCTCTCGATCATCACCTACCTATCCCACATCGGACATGGTCAATGAGGAGCTTATCATCTGCGCACGTAACGCATGGTGTCCATTTCGTGCCTGAGACAACATAACTGGCACGCACAAACCTGTGATTGTTTATCCAGGTTAGGTTGCTCATTTGCGATGTCATGGAAACCAACAAACACCGTGTTGTAGACATGCATCGTTAGTCACTCGGAGGCTACTACACTGCTGCAATACTTTTATGCAGAGAAAAGAGCTGTTGGTGACAAGGAAAGCTGGAAACATTCAAACCTGCAGAAATCATAGAGCGTGAGAACGTCCCCACGGCACGACGTCTGTATTCAATTCGTAGCCATCAGGTTCTAAAATATTCAGATCTTTTATGGGACTAGAGACCTTCCAGAAATCATAGGTGCCTTTCAGCCCTCCTTTTGAAAACAAAAGAGTTGTGCACCGAAAAATGTTATCAGGATCATGAAGGGCATGATCTCTTTAACCCTGTGCTATTATTGCTGCAACAAGCGTAGCATCATTCAGTTGACTTCTCTTCAGGCTTACTTTTGCAGAGCACATGCAGGCGCAAGATGGATCTGCGCTCTTATCTACGGCCTGCGTACACGCAGCCTAACATGTGCTGTACACCACCATTCACGATTTGCGGTGAAGAACAGGTCGCTGCGGACTCGTGACCGCTGTGTAAGTGCAACGTTCCTCATTTGACCTAGCCCAAAAGATAACGTGCAAGATTTTACTTCCGAACCTGATCTAGTACACAAGTGCCGAGACATGTTAATGGGATGAAAAAAGGGTCTCCAAACAAACGTGCTAGGTGAATTCTTCCACTATGGAACTTCTGAAGGTACGCAGCTTTGATCGACTGTTTATGCGACGCGCACGTGTTTTTAAAAAAAACTATTGAACACGCACACATTGTACCAAATTTGACAAATTGAATATGGGACTAATGATCAGCAAAATTGCTATCTTCCAAGTAACGGTAACAAACCACTCGTCATATAGAATTATAGTTGGATGCACACCATTTCAAACGACAAAAGAAAAATATTGGAACCTCTAAATAGGGGGAAAGACCTCTTAGCTGTACACCCCGGCTCTTCAGTCGTTCTCATTCTGCTTGTTCCTATGCCTCCCTCTCTCTGAAGGATCATTCCTAGCAAACAACTTGTCTTGACTTGTCTAGCAAACAACTTTCTCAAATCAATCAACACTCCTAGGTGCTAGTCATAAACTAACAGAAATATCTGTATGTTAGAAGACTTGTCTTGATAGTTGGATTCTAAGTTTGGCAGGGCCATTTATCTATCTGAGTTTCTTCTGTACAAAATAGGAATAATTTATGTAAGTAGTAGCTTCCGAGTAATTACATAATTCTTGGGCAATTCCAAGTAATAGTTTACAAGTCAAGACAGAAGACACAGATGCACACTGCCAGTGACACTAAAAGGAAACGAAACTGTTCTAGATTAAACCTTGTACAAGACCCATCTGATTCGCTGTGCTATTTCTCTACAGGTCAACGATACAACAAGGTTATTGCAACAGTTGTGTCAATCAAACTACGTCTAATCTATAAAGAGTCTACGCAAATGTGTAATACAAAACCAGCTTGAGATAGTGCAATTTTTTACTTCTTCCAGTGCTGTTACCTTAATAGGTGTTCAGGAAGAACAATGCCCAGTTCTTTCCCACTATATGAATTTCAGTTGCATCAAGCCAAGGGTGGAAATGCTAATAACCTTAATCCAGTTAAAACAATAGTTACGTCAACATTCTTCGGTACATCCTCCCTCCTGTTGATATCGAACAGCCACTAAACAAATTCCATGAGACACTCTACGACCCACGAATCCGTAGCAGTAAAGTTGAAAGTGGAACAGAGGGAAAAAAAAAACCACCGCTTCTCGCGGCTTCAGATATGATTACCAGGAAGAGATCACTTGCTCCCTTTAAGCCCTACAACATTTGCTACCCGGATCAATAGAGGTACCTACCAGAAAAATAGCAAAAATTCCACACAAAAAGCATGCAGATATAAAAAAATATATATTAGCACCAACATTTCACCAAACTCTGTAAAGCAATCCCAATAACCATAGCTAGTTTCTAAAGAATCTACCATGTGACCATTTAAGTAGTATCATGGCCTAAACAGCCTTATCTCCACCTCACTGTTAAACAACCATTGATGCACATTGCCTCACTGAACCTCTTCATGCACATTGTACAAGGCTCAGGGTCGACATTCCACGGATTCACCTGAAGGATGTGGCTCTTCATGTGCATCATCTAATATGGAAATTTCAAAATCTCTTCGCTCCAATATCAGAAGCAAAACAACAAGCAGGTAGAGGGCATTGTACCCACCTTCACATTCGAGCAGCGCTGCAGGTAAGACAATGATGTCGTCGTGGAAGCGCAACCATGCCCGATGTCAGAGGTCGTGGCTGCGAGGAGGTGGAGACTGGAGACCATCGCGGCGGCGAGGAGGGGGCGGCAGCCTCCATGGCTGCGACCACGGGACGACGGGCTGCGACACGTTTGGGACTAATGCGCCGCGGAAGAAGGAGCTGCCCCCACAGCCTCCGTCGACCATTGTTGCAAACACCGCCCACATCCCTGTCGTCACGGGCATGCGGCACTACTGCCGCCGCGGCCGAGGAGAGGAGATAGGGCGACGCGAGCGTGGCGTGGGACGGATCGGGAGGCGATTTGGGCGAGCGTCAGAGAGACCGAAGGAGGAAGATGGCGATTGACGAGGAGGGTGCTAAATTTTAGCCCAAGCTAAAATGAAAGGGCTAAATTTTAGCCCCTCATAATTCATTAGCCTCTCAAGAGGTGCTAAAATGGATTAAAAGTGCTAAAAGTGGTTCCCCTCCTCCAAAATTCCACCCGGTACCCTCCCCTCTTTCCTCCCCCGCGCTCTTCTCTCTCCTCCGCGCTCGGCCTCTACGCCCCGCGCCGCCCGCTCGCCCCTGCGCCCGCCCGCCGCTCGTCGCACCGCCCGCTGCGCCCCGCGCCGCGCCCGCCTGCCCCTGCGCCCCGCGCCGCCCGCCCGCCCGCCGCGCCGCCTCCGCCGGCAGTGGGGACGGCATGTCGGCGCCCTCAACGGCGGCGGTGGGGCCGACAAGGAGCCACTGCTGGACAGGGGGATGGCTGGGCGGCGGTGGCGGTGCAGGTCGGGGCCGAGTTCGTCGTCCCGCTGGCGGTGTCCGCGGTCCTCGCCGCGTTCTACGCCGTGCTCCTCGTCCTTTCTCTCGTCACGAGGTTCGGCGGTGAAGGGGAGGCCCTGGAGGCAGCGTTCCTGGTGCTGCAGTGCGCGGCGCACGCGCCGCCGCGGCGGTGGTGGCACATGAGAAGCGCTTCCGCCACCAGAAGTTGAGGGTAAAGGAGAGGGGTAAAAGAGTTTTTTTATAACCAAAGTGCTAAATTTTAGCCTCCATCCCAAACACCCTAGGTGCTAAATTTTAGCCTCTTTATTTGAGTGGGCTAAACTTTAGCCCAGGAATAAATTTTAGGCCCTCCTCCCAAACAGGGCCTGACTTGGCCGCTTGGGTACACGCGGGCGGGTAAGCCCGCAGCCACGCTGCAAAAAGTTATCGGTAATTTTTTTTTTGAAACTAAAAGTTATCGGTAATTGGCACATTTTCTGTCGTTCGGTTTTGATGGATCTGCACCTATCAACTCCCCCGAAAGCACGTGGGTCCAGCGTGGGTGGTCCCCATCTAGAAAGATTTCCAATTATTTTCGATTTCTACATTATAGATTGATAGATGTGGACGCGGACTTCGCTCATATTCCATGTAACAACTTCCGGAGGCAAGGAATCCAATGGGCTTATGCTTATCCCTCGAACGAAATCCCACAGTTCGGTAAGCCCATCGCAATAGAAAAACCGCAGGCCCAGATCCACACACGTGCGCAGGCCGCACCACCCGCGCGGGAGCAATCTGACCCCACCACCGAAGCGGGGCCAAGGTCTGACACCACCCAACGTTTCAAAGCGAGCGCTAAACCAGACGCTTCCACTCTAATCACGGCGCTAGCAGGCAGGCACATGCCCCTTGCGGAAACAGCAAACCACACCACCACACCACCACCCCACGCCCACGGTGCGGTTGATCCGCCAACAGCGGGCGCCCCCGGCACACGCGAGAACACCTGTGCATATAGAACGAGTTTGAGAATTACCTCAACACGCTCATACATCTGGTGCCCAAGGACCTGACCAACTATGACAGACTATTACATGAGGGGGGTGACAACCAGTGTGAGAGGACTCGAACCTGCCTGCCCGATTACTCGCGAGTGAGGCAACCCAAATCACTGCTCCTCCCAAATTCCAGAGCTCGCCCACTGCCTTGATCTTCAGAGGAATTGGTCCTACTGTAGTCTATCG
>NC_028458.1:48616003-48722942 GCF_000263155.2 Setaria italica | reverse complement strand
GACGGGTGAGCGCCCTTCATGGAGTAGATGAACTTCCCCACGCCGCCACTCCCACGACATCCACCAGTTGTCGAGGCGGCTGAGCTAGGCGTTGTTATCGAGCGTGACGAGCGCGAGGTAGCTGGAGGGGTACGCCTGGAGCACGTCGTAGGTGATGAAGAGATCGCCGGTGCCGCGCGAGAAGAAGTTCTTGGTCGGGTCGGTGGCGTCGGCGTCGATGACCGAGGCGTTGACCTCGGCCTCCGGCGTGAGGACGCAGCAAGTGGACAGGATCCCCGCGGTGACGTTTCTCGCCGCCTCGCACGCGTAATCCGGGTTGTCCAGCGAGAGCTCGACGGGGAGCGGTACGAACGGGATGGACCCGGAGAAGAAAGTGCCGACGATGCCGACGGAGGCCGGGATCTGCGAGAGGTCCCCGGCGGTGGCGATGGGCGTGAGGAGGTCCGTCTGCGGGTACCCCGAAAAGGAGGTGGCGTGGCTGGCGTCCTCCGTGGTGTTGCCCGGCACACCCCCCCCCACCCCGGCCTCCGGTTCCTGAACCCCCACTCGTCCTCCTCCTCCGCTGAACGCTCCTCTCCTCCACGCCTCTCACGCTCCCTCCCTTTCTCCGCGGCACGCAAGGAATATACCTTCTGTAGCGTCCCCTGCTTCCGCCCCCATCCTGTATTAGTGCCCCCCTGCCGCTCAATTTACCGGGCTCTCTGCGCTCTCTCGCCGTCGGTTTGGATCTTGGCCGCCTCGGCCGGTTCGCAAGGTACCTGCTCTCATCTTTGTTGGGAACCCATTGATGCGCTGTTTGGTTGTTCTTCGGCGGGGCATTTCGTCGAGCACCTGGGACGCGTCACTCTGTCCGATGTTGAGCTTTTGTTGTATCCATGTTTGCTAGAACATTTTGCTGGTTCCGCCGGTGTTCTGCACACATTATGTATGTTTATGTACTGTTTAGGGAGTTCAGTTGATGATTGCTGTTTTTTGCCCCCTAGCTCTACCGGGCCTCACTTGTTGCTGTTTGCCTGTTTCTCCCCCCCTACTTCTTGCGTCCCTCAGAGGCAGTGTTGTGGTATACGCCTTAATTACACATGCTCTGCAAATTGATGTGTTGCTGAGCATGTGATCCCTATAGAACCGCAATATGTAAGATGCACATAGAGTAGCAAGATCAGGGCTATGTGTGAAATGATTTGGGCTAGCGTTGTCGATAACTATCAGAATTATCTCAAATCATCTCATGTTAAGAAGCATTGATTAGTGGGCGTTTACTAATAAATAATCTCCATGAGATTCATGAGCGTAAAGATGATAATTAGTTACCAGGAACATGTGGCCGTTCCATGTTCAATATTCTTAATACTTACTTTGTAGCTTCCATAGATTCGTGCACAAGAATTGATGGCCATTTTGTTCGTTCATTTCAGGATAGTCAACGAGCATAGAGTTCATGTTGCCTGATTACCTTAGTTGCTGCTATGTGGTTTAAGGTGTCGTCCAACCATTCTGGATAAATTAGGTTGCAGGTGGACTTTAAAAACTAGCTGCCTGGTGAAATTCGAAATTTTCTCCTGTGTTCTATTGAACTCACCTCAGAAGCTTGTTTGCACTATGTCTTATGTGAACTGTTTGAGGAAGCATCCCTATAGAATTGTCTTTCCGTATGCCAACTCCATCCTCAGAGCTTCTTTAGAGAAAGGCTCCCCACAAAAGTCACTAATGGACTATAGAACTTTGCTCCATTTCTCCGCTTTCTGCCCTGATTACAGAACTTATGCTCTTCTTCTCAAAGCTTGTGCAAGATGCTCAGACCTCTATGCTGCCATGGAAATCCATTGTCATCTCACAAAAGTTGGGCTCCTATCTAATCAACATCTAACACCTCCTCTGCTCAAGTTATATATTGCTCATGATCGCATGCTGGAAGCACGTGAACTATTTTGGTCAATGCTGGAGTGGAGTACCGATCCCTTCCATGGTAATTTGATGCTTATGGGACTCTTGAGGAGTGGACAGCTAGATAAGGCATATCAGATTTTCAAGAGGATGCCTGTCAAGGATTTGATCTCTTGGAATTCAATGATTGCAGGTGCAGTAAGGAGTTCGCACCTGAAAGATGCAATGAATCTTTTTAGCAGGCTAGTCCGTTCAGGTCTTGTGCCTGATGGCTTCTCGTTCTCCTCAGTTCTGTCAGCATGCGCTAAAGCTGGTGCTCGCCGATATGGAGTGTGGGTGCATCAACTGATGACTGAATTGGGGGTAGAAATGAATCATATCTTAAGCTCAGCACTTGTTGACATGTATGCTAAATGTGGAAGAATTGATGTGGCAACTGAGATATTCAATATAGTCAAGAGAAACCATATTTCTGTGTGGAATACAATGATTAGTGGTCTGGCAGCACATGGTCTTGGATCTGATGTAGTGATTTTGTTCCGCAAGATGAAAAGTGAAGAAGTGGTTCCTGATGGGGTTACATTTGTTGCGCTCTTGACAGCATGCAGCCACTGTGGTATGGTTGAAGAGGCTCGGCAATACTTCAAATCAATGACTACAGAGTATTCTATCACACCAGAGGTTGAACACTATGGTGCATTGGTGGATACATTGTCACGAGCTGGTTTGCTGGATGAAGCATACAACTTGGTAAAGTCGATGAATGTAAAACCTGATGCTGTTATATGGAGGGCATTACTTAGCGCCTGTCGCAGGTATCGCCAAACAAAATTAGGTGAGGTCACTGTTGAGCATATGGCATGCCATGGCAGTGGGGATTACACCCTTCTTTCAAACATCTACTCATCAGCAAATAGATGGAATGATTCAGAGGAACTATGGAAACAGCGGAAACAAAAGAAAATTAGGAAAAGCAAAGGCTTGAGTTGGGTTGAGTTAGGGGGAAGCACACATGAATTTAAAGCTGGTGATCGATCTCATCCTGATACTGAGGATATATACCGAGTGCTGCATGGATTATCTAAAAGAGCTAAGGTTGAAGGTTATGCTCCATTGACTGAACTAGTAACAAAAGATGTCTCAGAGGAGGAAAGAGAAGAAAACCTTGCCTTCCACAGTGAGAAGCTGGCAGTGGCTTATAGTGTCCTTAAGACTAGTCCAGGGACAGAGATAATGGTGTCAAAGAATCTGCAGACTTGCAGTGACTGTCATGAATGGATAAAGATAATATCAAAGGTACTTTGCCGTGTTATAATTATGAGAGATAGAATTCGATTTCACCGGTTTGAAAGCGGACGCTGCTCCTGCAAGGATTATTGGTAAACCTTTTCTGTAGCAATGCAGAGGTGACCTAATTAAAGCTAAACAAGCTGTTCCAAGGGGATACGATGGTTCAAGCACTTCGGTCACATGGAGACCTTGGTTCTGTTCCTGCATAACAATGAGTCAATGACAAAAACCCCTGGGAGACCTTTGGTTACCAGTTTAGCTGTTTGGTACATGTACAAGAAGGGATGGCAGACACATGCATATTGTACACTCCTACGAAGCATCGAAGTGAAGCAATACAAGTGAACAGTGAGATCGAGAGTTTTCTGTTTTCTGATTTATTCAGTGCTCTTATGTTTTCCAATGTGTGTCATGTAAAACTGCTTTGCTGTCTTGTTTTCGACTTTTGGGTGATTGCTTGTGTTGACATGATATGTGGTGCAATGTATGTGATTGGCTGCATCACTTTTTGGATGTTTCTCTTTCATTTCTCTTCCTGGATTGGTTAACCTCTTCCATCTAGAACTGATTGTTTACTTATCATTTCAGGATTAATACTGAAGGGACATTCAATATTCAGTAAACTCGTGCTGTACTGAAAAATAGGAGTAGCAATACCTTTGATGCCCCATTCACTCCATTTCTGCAATGTCCTTGTCTTCTATTTGCTGTGGGAACTTCCATCTACTAAGGAACTTGATAGGAAACACTTGTAATATCAGATTGCTTAAATACCATAGCAGATCAATATTCGAAACTTTGCTCTCTATCAGAAGACATCAAAGTAGACCTCTTAGTACAACAGTACTAGCAAGAAGCACAAGAAAAGGGAGTAAGCAGTCATTTAGCAATAGCCGTCATTTGCATGTTGAATCAGTTGAATCATCGATTGAAGTGTTCAAGCAGCCAGAGCTTGAGCAGCTTAAATCACTACATACCTACAAGGAAAAGTTTTCTGGAGTCAAGACTGAATGGCCTGCAACTATCCTTGTTTTTGATATTGAAACAACTGGTTTCTCACGTCGTGAGGACAGAATTATTGAATTTGCTGTTCGTGATCTTATGGGGGGAAAGAATAGCACTTTTCAGACACTCATAAATCCCGAGAAAGATGTGAGAAATACGTACATTCATGGTATTAGCAACAGCATGCTCTGCAGGCCTGATGTTCCAAGGTATGTTCATGCTTTATTATGCCTGATATGTGATTAGGACTGAAATTGAGGATTGCTTTCTCTATCCCATGCATCCTTTGTGTTTTTTTTTTGCATGCAAACATGTTCAAATGTCATTACTTTGTTGTGATATTTTTGAAAAAAAAGATTCCCTGTAACTTATGTTTACTTTTGGTACATGTTGTGTTTGATAACCATGATATGCCATATGAGGGAATAAGGCTTCTACCTTCTATATTATGTTCTGAAAATGCAGCAATGTGAAGAAAAAACTATGTACTGGAATCAATCTCCCATGTTTTACTTCCTAGAGGCAATTTGCTACCCATTATATATTTTCATATAAAAACTTTCCTATTATAGTTAAACTTAAGTTGTTAATTACAATGCATTTAAATCATGATTGCCCTTATTAGTTTTGTTATGGACTCCTTGAATTCTTTTGCTTTTATCAATCATGGAGGTCTCATGTATGACTATGCAGATTTGGAGACCTTATCCCCATTCTGCTACAATATGTTTGGAGTCGTCAAATGGATGGTAAACCGGTTCTCTGGGTTGCTCATAACGGGCGTTCCTTTGATGTACCGTTTCTCTTCTTTGAGTTCCGACGGTGTAAAGTAGAGATGCCTGGTGACTGGCTTTTTGTCGATACTCTTCCTATTGCAAGACAATTGGTTGATTCTGAGGGTATGCTCTCTTTTCAAGTTTACCATTTCCTTGCGTGGACATACTGTTCTGAAGAGCTTCCTTTTTCGTAATAAATTAATGAAATACAGCGATCTATCGTGCCCTGACATTGCTGATGAACTAGCAAGCTAAACTTAGTTTTGCTATTATAGTCGCTTCTGTCTATAGTATTTTAGTTTTGTAATTTAAGTGCTAGTGTGATTCAGTAAGATGCTTTCAGTCATCTGTAAGAAAGTATTTGAAGCTTTTATCTGTGGATTCTGTTGTGTGTTTATTGCAAGAACGAGAAAGCATATTATATTACCATTGAGCAGGTGATTTAAAGTTAAACCTTTCTTTCATGTGTGGTTTGCAGGGTCAAAACTCAGCTCTGTGTCATTGGAGAAGCTGAGAGAACGCTACAAGATTCCCCTAACAGGGAGCGCGCACCGTGCCATGCAGGATGTGACAACCCTGTGTTATGTGCTTCAGAAGTTGACTTTTGAGCTGAAGTTAACTGTTCCTCAGCTGCTCGAGAAGTCATTCCGAGCAACAGATCTTCCAGCGACTCGTTCTGACAAATAACTGCATCTGCCTTGCCCGGAAGATTGCCTGAAGCACCAGATTGTTCCATTGTTGTTGTTGTATAACAGAGATGCTATTTGGAGATCCCAGCTCTGATTTCTTTATTGCGCCTTCTAACAAGAGAATAAAACCAGCCTGATCTTCTCTGATACATATCAGTAGTACAGTAATCAGTATTACTGATACTCAGCCCTTGTAGGCTTGTATACATTACTGAAATTAATTCAACATACATTTACTTGATTGCAAAATTACTTCTATGTGCTTCCCAACCACGAAGAAGCGCAATGTTCTTGACAGCTTCTGTGGGGTGTACTGGCTTGTTTCAGACTTCCACCATTTCTGAGATGCAGTTCTCTGTCACAGCAAGTCAGCAATGAAGGGGAAAGTCTATCGTACCCTTGTTGAGCTTATCAGCCTCCTGTTTTGTACATATTGAACCATAAAGTTAACCTTATGGTTACACAGGATAAATCTCAGATACAACCAATGGCGTCTCAATGTTTCTTTCCTCACAAGAAATGGTGTCAGTTATAACAAACGGTTGTCTTGCAGCTTCATCAGTGGCTCGTTGTTTCAGTAACAGGGAGAAGAAAAAAATGGGCAACGGACTCTATATAAGCCGGGGCCAGTCAAACCCCAACTACCCCCGCTTCCCTCCAACCTCCCCAATTCAAACCCAACGGCGACGCCAAGGTACCGCCGCGACCGCGGCCGCCTCCTCATCGTCTTCCTCACGATTCGAACCCTAGCTTCATAACTCTCCTGCTCTTGCTTCGCAGCTTGGGCGCTCGAGCTCGAGTGGAGGCGGCGATGGAGGGGGAGCTGGGGTTCCTCTCGCCCGCGAGGCCGTCGCGTGTCTCCTCCAAGCGCGGCGACGATCGCGGCTTCGGCTCGCCGACATGGTCGTCTCCGCTGGGGACGCTGCTCGACTCGCCCTCATCGTGCATTTCCGAGAGCCGCGCCGGCGGGGACGGGGTCTCGGGATTCAGCTCGCCGACATGGGGATCGCCACTGGAGAAGCTGTTCAACTCGCCCTCATCGTGCGTCTCCGACGACAGCCGAGTCGGTGGCAACGGCTCCGGGTTCAGCTCGCCGACATGGGGATCGCCGCTGGAGACGCTGTTCTACTCGCCCTCATCGTGCGTCTCAGACAGCCGTGGCGATGGCGACGGCTCCGGGTTCAGCAAGCCGAAGCAGGCGTCGCCGCTGGAGACGCTTCTCAATTCCCCCTCGTCGTGCGTCTCCGACGGACGCGGTTGCGGAAACAGCTCTTCGCCGAGGGTCTCGAAGGAGCGTGACAGCGAGGTGCAGAAGGCGGAGAGGCTCCTGCGCGAGATCGCCGAGCGCTACGACGACTGCTTCCTCCGCCTGCGCAACGCCACGGCCGAGCTCGCCGACCTCCGCCGCGAGCGCATCCACCTCGGCGCCGAGAACCTGCACCTCTCCCTCCTCCTCGAAGAGCTCGAGGCCGCCGAGCAGAGCAAGCAGGCGTCCGCGGTGGCTCTGAATCTGACACTGCCGCCGAGGCCCGTGCAGGCTGAAGCAGCATCCGGACGCGCCCCGAAGAGCATCTCCATGCGCTCGAAGGGCTTCCTCTCGCCGAAGCAGCCGCTGCGGGAGACCCAACCACAGCGCCTCCGTGTTCGCACGTCCCCGGCGAAGGAGGTGAGACCCCAAATCTCACTATTCAATAGCCGTAATTTCACACCGCCCAGAACCTTGCCTGTTCAGTGTTTATCTCGCTAGAATTTGCACATAATAAATCACTAGTTCCTGAAATTTGGTAATAATTGGGAAGAGATTTGGCTTGTGCTACAATTAAATGGGGGGAAAACTCAACACTAAGCTTTCAAAATCACACGAGCTCTGGTAATTTGCTTTTGGCATCATCTGGCATTTGCAACTGCATAAACGGTCAGGCTATGTTGAATGGGTTTAATTCAGATAGTGTACTTAAAATTCGTAAGCACACAGCTTATGGTTAGTTTACACAGTGGTCGGCAATGCTGGATTCAACAAGTCGGAATTCCACCTCGAAATTTGTGTACTCATGTTCTGCATCTGCCTATGCTCCAACTGGATGTTAAGATAGTGAGCTTTAATTTTGGGGGAAAGCACAAATTGGTTTGGTCAATCTGAAGAAGAAACAGGTTCAGTTAAAAATGGGTTTCGCAATAATTCGTCAGTTCAGAACTTCTTTCTTTTTGGTTACAAATTGAGTAGCAGTCGCTGTTATAGGCTTATTGCTGAACTGACTGGGTGTTGAACTATTGATTTGTCTTAATTCAGCAAACCAAATGCGAACTCGATTATTTGTTAACACGGATTCTGTGTTTGACCTCGTAATTTGGAATGGCGATCGCAGGACGCAAGTGAGAAGGAGAAGGATGACGGGGAGGTGGAGATGGAGGCTTCGAGGCAGGGCGCCGTGAAGACCGAGCTGTGCAACAAGTGGGAGCGCGGCGGATGCCCCTACGACAGGCGGTGCAGGTTCGCGCACGGCATGGAGGAGCTGCGCCCCGTGATCCGCCACCCGCGCTACAAGACCTTGGCGTGCCAATTGTTCGCCGCCGCCTCCGGCTGCCCCTACGGCCACCGCTGCCACTTCCGCCACTCCCTGCCGTCCACTGTCGAGACCTGCTAGGCCGCCGGCGACCGTCCACCTCCTGCTGCCGCCGCGTAAGCGCAACGCCTCTTCTAGCCTCCTGCTTGTTAAGATTCGGAGCTGCTTCGTCTGTCATTCATTCATACTAGATCATGTATGTGGCTTAATAAAGTAGCAGCATGCTCCTTGCATTTGGTGTTTAGTTAGCTTAATAATAGAGTAATACAGTATTGCCGAGTGATGGGCCAATGATGGGTTAGGGATGATGGGCCAAACGGCCAGAGATATCAAAACAAAGTTCGCTGACAAAAGAAGATGGGCCAAATTGGCCGTGTATGTCATGTGATCGTCACTCTTCTAGTGACACAAATTGTAGCCCAAAATAAGGCTTTGTATGTTATTGGACTGGGACATGCATCTGATATGATAAAACCTGAATAGTCATTTTTTCGGAATTTTCTCCTCCTGTGAATTTGTGATGCTCTATAACATTTCCCGTTGTGAAGGGTGTTCCGTGCCGGATGCTTCTGTCCTTCCTGTGTGTGACTGAACGAATCTGCAACTGGCAGCGTGACCCCATTTTGATGGCAGCCTTCCTTTTTGTGAACTCGAATTGCCGAGCACCACAAGCATTGTTTCCGAGAAAACTGTGTACCAGCCACCGCCCACTGGGAGTCACCTCATGATCTTTCTATAGTTCCCTGTTACATGTGCGCCACAGACTGACGCGCCATGCAGATTTCGTTTCAAAAGAAGTGCAATGCAGAGAGGAGCTTTGACCCTAAAGGGAGATACGGCGTTGCAAGCAGTCATGAACTGTTCATATATTTTTTTTCCCTTTTTGGGGTCGGGGAGTTCAATGCAGCGAACCATTGCGAAAGAAATAGGAGTAGAATTTAGGTGCGCGAAGTTCGTTTTAGAGGCTGCCGAACAAAAATTGGGAAATTAATTCTCACATCCCAATATCCCATTGTCTCAAAAAAGAAATATATTCCCACACCTCCAAGACTCCATCCAGGTTACAGGGAGCATCATCGGCGGCACCCCGTGCGCCTTGCGTCCCGTTCTCGTCAGCCCTAGCCGACGAGCGCCAAAGCGCCGCCGCCTCGGATGCCATGCGGGAGCTAGGGAGCTAGGGACAAGGGCAGGGCGCACGCACTGACGCGCGCACACGCCCAAAGCGAGCGCAGAGCATCAGCATCGTGTGCTAAAGAAGGCCCCTTTCTGCTCACATGGACGGGGTGTGGTGTGCCGCTTCCAGCTTTCCGAGGGAGATTTGAAGATAGCATAGCCTTCCTGCACAGGCGCACAGCAGCGGCAAAAGCCAAGCCCGGCAGGGCCCCCGACGAGCATGGTGTCGTGCGGTGAGCAGAGCATGGCGCTTTCTAGGGCCAGCAAAGGCGAATGTAGAGCTGAGCCACCAGAGAACAGAACAGGGAAGGGCAGGGCAGCGCCTCTCTACTACTGCTAGACTGCTAACGCTATCTGCTGCTTATCCTGGAGGAAAGGGGAGGAAGGAAGGGGTGCCTGCAGCCGGCAGATGCCCTCATCTAGCACTTTCTAGGATTCCTTTTCGGGAATTAGGGGGCAATTGGAAATCCAGTTCTCTACCTAGCTGTCGTATTTGCAGGTTTGTCTGCATCTCTGCAAGTCAAGAGAATAGGTTCGATTTTTTAAGTTCAGTGGTACTACTTCAAGTCGAGCTCGATCAGAAGAGAAATGGTCTGATCATTTCAAGAAGTGTTAGCTGAACATTCACCTTTTTCCCTGTACATGATTAAGAGCTGGACATTGGTTGACGTGCACGGGCACCGAGCAGCTCATTCACAGCTGAATTGAATTATTCCATCAGAGAAAAGATAAAAAAGGAAATGGGAAAAGCACTATCATTCCAACTTCGTCTCTCCACGATCCAGAGGCGCACACGAACTCATCATGAGCTCGACGCAACGCAGGGGAGAAAGAGCGAGAGGAGCCGAATCCCTCGCTCGGCGCTCGCTTTGTTCCTCGCCGCTTTGCGCTCCCTTTCTTCCCCCGCTCCGAGCACCTCCCTCCCCCCGGCGCGAAAAGCTCTCCTTTGTACCCATCTTTGAGCCCCCAAAAGCCTACCCGCCGAGGGGCATCCGTCTCCACGGCGGCCCAGACCCGTCCATGGCCACGAACAGCCGCTCCAACTCTGCTTCCTGGAAGCTTCTCCAATCCAGCCACGCACACCCCCCCGGCGGCCCGCCTCCCGATGCACCCCGCCGCTGCCCATTCCATCCCCATCCCCGATCGACTCCCCCACCGCACGGTCATGCGCTCGCTCGCAGGCCACAGCTAGCCGGTGACAGCTCCCGGCCGCCCCCGCCTTTGCCACTTTCCGGCCTGACAAAATCCCGCGCCCTTTCTGCAGGCGTACGTCGGCACTGAAAGAGAGGAGCCGAGGAGGGGGAGGACGGAAAAGCCGAAAGCCATCTATCCCCTCCTCGGGTGGGTGTGCTCCGAATCTTGGCATTTCTAGGGATTCTGTCATCCCGGTGTGGCGAGGCGGGTGGCGCTTTACGGTCTTTTGCCCGGCCGGGGAGCGTGTCCGTGACGAGACCGACCCCCCCACACACACCCGTGGAAGAAGCTTCCACGCTGCTTCCTCTGCTTTCCTGCGCCCCGGGCTATTTATAGCCGCCGCGGTCACTGCCAGGGGGTTTAAGCTAACGGTGCGAGCCGGCCGCCCCAGGTGAATCCGAGTGAGCCTAGTGGTCTCGACCTCTCGAGGTGTTGGCTCGCACGTGGGCCAGAGCGGTGTCGCCATGGACCTGAAGAGGGCGCTGGACGTGGAGGAGGAGGTGGTGGACGGCGACGAGGAGGAGCTCGCCGCCGGCTGCCCCGACGCCAAGCGCCGCCGGACGTTCCTCAAGTGAGCTTTGATTCCGTGCTGCATTGGGGCGTGGCCGCGCTGAATGCTTGAGTTCTTGGGTTTCTGACGCTGATGTTCGCCTCTGTCCTGTCCTGTCCATTTGCAGTAGCTCGATGCAGGAGGCCATCGGCGCGCAGTACATGCAGAGGCATCTGCCCAAGCTGGAGCCGTTCCTGCGCAGAGTCGTAAGCACTTCTCCTCCGCAGCCATCTGAATGGCACTGCACTTCGTTGCACTGTGGCGTTTTTTCCCTATCTCTGACAGAATTCTGATGGCCATTTGCGTCCTGATAATCAGGTGCAGGAGGAGGTGCATAATGTCCTCATCCGACACATCGATTCTGCACACAGGTTAGCCTCTAGACACTGAATTACTGAAATGCTACTAGTTCTTGTGGAGTAGCACATACTATGCTAGTAGCGGCTAGTTTCTCAGAGTTATGAAAATCTTGCATGCTTCAAGCTCAGTATTGCAAACGGTTAATGCTGAACAACAGTGTTCACAATCGCTAGAGCAGTATAAGTCTGGTTATTTTCATCTCACCCCTCTGCATTTTGAGTACTTCAAATATTAGTTGTTGTAGGAGACATCCTGCTCTAGTTTGCTACTCATGCTGCTGTTAGGATTCCTCTGAAAAACTGCTTTTAATTGTTTCAGAAATTATGCTGTCAGTGCAGTGTTAGGCTTTAGCTTCTTTTACTTTTGCTGTCAAATCTACTTTACCCAAACTGCCAACACACCACTTTTCGTTTTCAGTTGGTGCATGTCATGACTGAACTTGTGTTCTGCATTGTTCAGGCTCCCACTGCAACTGAAAACAAGCAGCAAACGGTACAAGCTGCAGTTCCAGGGAAACCTGCCGCAGACGCTTTTCACAGGCAACAGAGTGGAGGCCGAGAGCAAGCAGCCGCTCCGGATCGTCCTGACCGACGCCGCCACCAACCAGACGGTGACCTCCGGCCCCCTGTCCTCGATGAAGGTCGAGCTCCTCGTCCTCGACGGCGACTTCAACGCCGACGAGCGGCTGGAGCACACCGAGAAGGAGTTCAGCGAGAGCGTGGTGTTCGAGAGGGAAGGCAAGAGGCCGCTCCTGTCCGGTGAGGTGATCATCGTGCTCGAGAAGGGCGTCGCCTCCATCCGCGACATCTCCTTCACGGATAACTCGAGCTGGATAAGGAGCCGGAAGTTCAGGCTCGGCGCGAGGATGTCCCGGGCCAGCTCCATCGAAGAACGGGTGCAGGAAGCTGTCAGCAATCCCTTCCTCGTCAAGGATCACCGTGGAGAAGGTAAGTTGTTGGTCTACGCTCTTGACTTGGCACAGGTTTTTGTTCATGAAACATTTCGTCGTAGTAGTTTTGAACTCGACATTCATCAATGCTCCCGAATTTCAGTGTACAAGAAGCACCATCCTCCTGCATTAGCCGACGACGTGTGGCGCCTGGAGAAGATCGGGAAGGACGGGGTTTTCCACAAGAAGCTTGCTGACTTTGGAATCCACACCGTTCAAGACTTCCTCAGGAACCTGGTGATGGACCAGTACGGACTGCGCAGCGTAAGAGACTTGCACTACTGTCACGTACTGCTGATACAGTAGTGCTAATTCTGCTTCAGATTACCGAGCGTTGTATTCTCACCTTGCTGCACCGCACTACTGTTTTCAGTTGCTTGGCGGCGGGATGTCGAACAAGATGTGGGAGTCGACGGTGGAGCACGCCCGGGAGTGCGTGCTGGACGACAAGCTCTACTCCTACTGCAGCGGGCACGGCATCGTCCTCCTCTTCAACTGTGTCTACGAGGTCGTCGGCGTGATCGTCGGCACCAACTGCTTCACTTTGAACGCCCTCGATCCGACCCAGAAGGTCAGCAGCCGAACAGACAAAAATGCAGCAAGCGCGACGACGATCATGTCATGAGCGGCACACCTGACTGAGCTTTTTTTTTAATCTGTGCAGGCGCTGGTGGTGAAGCTGCAGCAGGACGCGTACAAGTTCCCGGACCGCATCGCCGAGTTCAAGGTGCAGTCGCAGGGCGCCCCCGCGGACCAGCCACCGGCCGCGGCCCAGGCCCTGCCCGTGCCCGCCGCGCAGGTGCTCGGCCTTATCCCACAGGGCACTCACCTTCCAGGAGGCGCCCCGGGCTCGCACGACGGCGACCTGCTGCTGAACCCGCTCCTCCTCCAGCAGCAGCGGCCGCAGCCGCTCAGCGAGGCCCTGGAGGACGTGCTGCAGTCGGCCGGCGCCGCGCACCACCAGCTCGGCGGCGCCGAGCCGTGGTCGTTCCCCTCGTTCGGGGTCGGCGTCGGGGCGGGCGGGTTCGACGCACGGGACCCCTTCGACGTGCAGTTCAGCGGGTCGCAGACGTGCGGGCTGCTGCTCTCCAGCACCGGCGCCAGGTTGTGAGGCCACGACGCGCGCGCTTGTTTTCGCTGGGCACGTCTTCCATGCGGTGTAGGATGGGATCGCGCGGGAGGAGCGTGGCAATTGGCATCATCATTTCGGCTGGATGCCATGCCGAGCCCTCCTGCCGGGTCGTGTCCGTTCGTCTAACTGTCTGCTGACATTGACCAGTGTTTGCTGTTTGGCTTGAGGACGCCTGGGAGAAAGGCAATAGCTGATGCACGCAGAGAAGAAGAAATAACTAGTGGTGCAATTGGTAGGATCAGATGTGAATCTTTTTTTCATCTTTTATCATTTTGGGATGTAACATGAGTCGTGAAAAAAATTAGCACTGCTCCGGGGTGTTTTGACTGTTCACCAGAACCCCTACCCATGTGTGTAAAAGCGTAAAAAAGGTGCCTTGTTTCTTCCTTTCTTAAACACTGTAGTCGTAAACTACAGTGAAATGAATGGCTGCCTTTCCAGTGGGGTAGATCATGTATGCCCTAACATGGGTACCAGCCATAGCATCAAGTCATCAACAGACGCAAATAATTCAGCATTCCAGTTCTTCAGGGCAAGGTAGCTGGCACGATTGATGAGTCTCCAACCTTGCAGCACTAGCTGACATGCAGTACCGTCTCTCGTCCTCAGATTACTGTTATGGGAGAAAAATATAAAAACTACGCATCACAAGCTGGGAAATATGCTTCGACTACATATATTTGGCAGCTGTACGGCCGCTAGCTCAAGGACAGTTGCACAAAAAAGGAAGGGGGAAAAATCAACTCAGAAGAGGATTGCAAACAGCAATCTGAAGGCAAATACAATGAAATCCACTTCAGCCATACACCAAATACTGTCCTAGATTGATTGGGATAGAATCAAACGTTCAAGCGACCGGCTCCATACAAAATGCATTCTAAATCAGCAATGAGGAGCCGTGCCATCGTTATCAAACACATTGTTAGGCTACTCATTTCTCTTTACATGTTAGGGTTCACAATACTAAAGGCTTCAAGTTTGTTAGCTATCTTCTCTGAGCAAACGAAAAATGCCATCCGCACTGTTGATAGAAACCAGGCTTGTTAGTTACCCCCAATTTTTTCAGTTCAGGCTGGAGTGCAGTTAGTTTCACCACACAATACTTGGATCAAACAACAAACGGTTTATTCTTCTCTTTTTACAAGCAGCAGAAAACCGAAATCGAAGACTAGTTGGCATGGACAGGACCCGGTGGTTTCCTATCAGTACCTTCACCTGCACGTTGTTGAGCGGCTTGATCTTTTACCTTCCATCGCATCCTTCTTTTTCCTACAGTCTGAACAAAGATAAGGACCACCCCATGGTGTTGATGGGGCTGAGCAGCAGCCACCTACATTGTCCGTCATTAAACCTTCGAACGGCTCTTGGTCCACTTGGCAGATAGCGCAGCGGAAGGGAGGCAGATTAGCTTTTGATGGGAAATTTCTACCCAACCTGCAAAAGGTATAGATTTCAAGTTAGGGCACAGCTGAACAGGCTCAAGTGAGCAGACAGAGAAGTAACACCAGGGTGTCCTTCCTCTTGAAGCAGAACATCAATCAGCAATAGATCTCCAACAGCCAAACAGTCAAAGTTAATCATAAGGCAGCTATGTGATCATTATTTATATTAGTTTACTTGACTAAATGAAATGCTCCTGGCAGTTAAAAAGTTCTTCCAATCTAGCATGAAGTGCTCCTGGGAACCTCAATCTTCTACTGATAAGATAATACAACAAATTTAGTAGGAATGCCACATGCAATCAAGGATTCTAGTGAGGTTAAACAAAAGGGACTCTTGTGGCATATAACGAAATCTCTAAGATTACACATCACAACAAGTGTAGCCTAGCAAAACTAATATTCTTTTTACACTGCGTAAGTTCTGGAACGGGGAGAAGCAAAATGGCATACATACTTTATCCAAATGTAAGTCCATTGTAAAATCCACATCAACCACATTGCACATCCAGAATGTGGCATGGAATCTGTTAGCATAATATTACTTAAATCTTTTCTCTTAGGCCTACATTTTTAATTCACATTGAGAAAGGTATATATTCAAGTGATGCAACATGTCACCAAAAATTTATTCCTATCCAGTGCCAAAAATACCACAAAGGCTCATGTAAAGTGAATGATGCCATCATGAAAGAACAGGGTTGCAGTGACAACATTCTATGGAATTCCAGGGGCACTAGAACTAATGGAACATCCAAATATGCCTAACCAGCAGAGAACGGACAAACTAGGTTTTTAGTTTCTACTGCACAGACTCTTAAATCCTGATGCAAACCATCCTCCACCAATGAATATTTTTATTTCCATAACATCAAACACAAGGGCATGATACAAAAAAAAACGTGCAACAGAATTTGTTGAGCATTTCTGCATTGTTACTTACTCTACTAAACCAGAGACATGCGGCAATCAGAGTATTGGGAATTAATCGACGGCAACAAAGAATCCACATAAGCTAAAAAGCTTAGAATGTGCATAAAACTGCAAAAAGGGTTTAGAGATACATGAACTGCACGAGAAAACAAGAACATGCCTTTCTTCCAACATTGCAGATCCCTCCTCAAATATTTCTTCCACAGAGCTCAATGAAGCAGATTTGCTGAGCTTTCCGACAGAACTATGTGACCTCCTACCAAAAATAAGAGACTTCAACATGTTCTGATTTCTCTTTGGAGACAATGCTGGTGGTGTTGAACA
Organism: Setaria italica; assembly: GCF_000263155.2. Classification (NCBI taxonomy): domain Eukaryota; kingdom Viridiplantae; phylum Streptophyta; class Magnoliopsida; order Poales; family Poaceae; genus Setaria; species Setaria italica. Next base: position 48,706,680 of record NC_028458.1, on the reverse strand, counting down.
ATGATCAGATGGAATGATGTCAACAACCACGCATGTGGTGTCGTCTTTCAACCCGCTAGTCTTCAGAGCTTGCTGCACAAGAAGTTGGATACTGATTAGATGATTTAGACAATTTAAGCATAACACAGAAAGTACCGGATGATGCAATAGCCCAGCCACATGCATACTCACCTTAACAACAAGCTTCGCAGCCAGTTCTGCAGGCAATCCCCGACATGCCTGAGCAGCAGTCTCTGAGGACAGAGCATCCCATATTCCATCTGAAGCAATTATTAGTCTTCCACCAGTATTTGGGAGCTACAATTACCAAAAGTAAACCACATGTTAACAAAAACATGTTAGGAAGAGCTAATTCCTTTCGTTTGATAAAAAGTGATTATTTCACACCTTCACTTGCTTGACATGTGGAATCGGTACAATGAACTCGCCGACATCAGTATCCCCAATTGACCTTGAAAGGCACAATCCACCAGGCCAGCATCGGAGAGGACCAACCTAAAAAAGAGAGAGGACAATTAACAACAAAATCCACATCCAGAAGTGCTTCCAAAGCATGCAGATATAATTATGTATCCTAGAATTCTTCTTCATCGCCATCACTGATGAGCAGTGATCATTACCTCTTGTCCTCCACAGAGATTAAGCCGGCTGACCTCCCCTCCACTTGCTGTGACCCGCTCCCTCTCCTCTGCATTCTCTTCTAGCCGGTGATCCACAGTCAGCAACGAGACCTCGCCACCTTGTGTATCCAGAATGCACCTGGAATCTCCCACTGAAGCCACGGTGACCGTGAACCCATCAACCACAACCAGGGTCGCCGTTGTCCCTGAAGTCTCCCCTGCACCGATTCCCGAAGTTAAGCATCTTTCTAGCGAGGTTTGATCAGACTCCCAACGGCACTGCAAGGATCACCGGTGTCATCTCACCCTTGCGCTGGAAGTCAATGTCTGTCTTGACGAATCCAGCGACGAGCGCGCGCGGCAGCGCCTGTAGCCAGTCCTCGCGGCTGATGCCCTGAGGCACGGCGCTCATCACGTGCTCCAGCAATTTCTCCTTGCTGAACACCGCCGCCGACACGCCATTGTGGCCGTCGAACACCTGCGAACAGCAGATCCAAGGAACCAAAAACACAAGCCATCACACCACCGAACGCAAACTAGACCGGAATGGCAATACAAGAAAGGAAGAACGAGCCGTACAGCGAAGACGGAGAACGCGGAGGAAGGGTCGCCTGGGACGCGGAGGCAGTCGGGCTTGACGAGGAAGTAGTCCTCGCCGCGCTTGGCGAAGCCGGAGTGGCCGTACCGCACGAGCGGGCGCTCGGAGCCGTCGCCGCGGAGCTCGCGGCCGATCAGTGTGGCCAGGGGCAGAGCCGGGGAGAGCTTCCCCTCCGTGGCGGCGCCCGCCATCACAGCCTCTCGCCGCGGTCCTACAGAAGAAGCACTCTCCCAAAAAACCGCCGGGACGGCACCATGCCTTGCGCGGAAAATGTTGGGTCGGAGGCGACGGCGGGTAAAGACGCCAAGCTGGATCCGGGATCACGCGACGCGCACTCGGATTCGGAGGCAATGGCGACGCAATGCCGTCGGCGGCGAGCTGGGATTGGGGGAATTTGGCGAGGGCAGTGAACAGAAAGGGGCTGGAAATGGGGGCGAGGATTTTAATCCGCCGATCAGAGGGAGAACGCGGAGGAAGGTTTTGTGATTTTTGTGTAAAACAGGGGGTTTAGGTAAAAAATCTCCCGGCCGGTGTGGTCACTGGGTCAGCCCCAGCAGGTAGGGCTGCGTGTGCAACCGTGCTGGATAGGTGGTGGTCAATGGTGGTTTACAGCTTTAAGAAAACCGTGTCGACACTGGATTTTGTTGCTGTCGTCTCATGGTCACCGTGTCAGTATCCATACTTTGAACGCCAAACTGCCAGCTAAAATGGATAGCTTGGACCATACATGTCTTGTGTCAGGTGGCTATGGATCCATGTCACCATGTGCCGTGCCGCAAGTCAGCATGTCCACGTACCTTCCACTAACGAAAAAAGAAATAGAAAAGCATGTCCAGTTAACAATGTGGAAAAAACTAATTTATATTTAAAAATGTACTTAAGCTTTAAGACAATGCATGTAAATTAATAAAAATGCATTCGCACGTGGGCGCTTCAATAATAGAATATGGGAAAACTATTTGCGAAATCTTTGATAGAGCTAATAAATACATAATCCCCATAGTTTATTCCAAGTTTACAAGGAAACCAACTCCGTGGCAATATACAAATATAACCTAGGGAACGTATTTGGTGCAAATCAGATACTCCGTGCAACCTTGGAAACTCTGAATCAAGACCACAAGATGCTAGTCTAATGGATAGGGTTAAAGATGAGGTTATTTTTCACTTAACCGCCCGCCGGCCAGCAATGCAAAATTGGTTTTTTCCGAATCCCCCCTGCCCCTTCCACCCAAACCCACCCCCCTCGGACCCAGGGACGCCACCACCGTGGCCCTCCACCGGTCTGGTGAGGGCGCCGCCGCCCTTTCGCCGCTGTCCGTGGCCCTCTGCCGCCCGCGGAGGAGGTAAAGTTGGCCGGCACGGCGGCGTAGAAGGTGACGTCGAGTGCGAGGTAGGTGAGCAAGAAGAGGAAGGTGTGCAGCATGATGGCCGGGCGCTTGGGTGGCGTCGGCGGCTGGTCCCCGACCATGGCGTGGCCAGCGCGGTGCAGGAGCGGTGGAGGTTGGTGCGGCCACCGGTGGCGACGGCGATGAAGTCGAAGAGCAAGGGCACGCCGCCGCATATATTTTTTATGCATATAAAAGACCATGTACATATATTTATGCATGCAACAAATCAAATATACATATTTATCCATAGACAAACTTAAGTATATATATTTATGGGTATAAGAATTCAAGTTGAATTAACAATGTTCACCTAAACATGTTTAGTACGTTAAACGTATGTTTAGCCTCCATAATAACATTTAATTCCGTTATGTTTAGCCTGTTTAATCCCATTTTTTAGTGTTTAAATCCATTTCTATTTAATAGACCGTTTACAACCTAAACAAAATAGTTGGTCTCCGTTCACTGTTTAGATGCCGTTACTGAGATTTGATGTTGTATCCATTATATAAAAGAAGTATATTGATATTGAATACATACAGGTGTATTCTAGCTCATCTTGCCCTATTTTAAGACGAGTTCGCATCTAGAAACATGTGCTGCATCTGCCTGTTTAGATTTAGAACCTAGGTCAAAGGATAATAGCTGCCCTAACTTTTCTCTCCTGATTGTAGTGCGCTCATGCACCCACAATTTGTCCACTATACATTTGCCAACAATACTACACGTAGCACACTAGCACGTATGTCGCAATGATTAGTTTGCTAAGCTAAACAAGAGAACATAACCCTAACCCCTTAGCTACGGGTGTCCAATTTAATCATCATCAGTTATACTATACAAGATCCTTAATCTAAAAATTTAGAAGCCCCAGCTAAAACAAAACAAAAAATGCTACTAGGCATACATTATTTTTTTTAAAAAAAATAAGAAAATGGTTCATGAAAAAAGGTTTCTGGTTGGAGAAAATTCACTATTGATACCGAGAAAATAGAGTATTTATTATTTAATATTTAAAAAATAAACTTTTTTATTTAATACTGAGTTGAATTTTCATTTATTGTTTCACACCATCGTCGGTCCCGTCAGTTAACCGGCCGCGCAAGCAGCGATAGACGAGAAGGGAAAACAGCGGTGTGCCGGCTTGCGGTGTTAGCAAGTAACTTGAAGTCTGGGCCTTAAGCCGATGCAGAGCGACCCATCCATGTTAATGACTGGCCCATGGATAATTACTTCCATTTTTAATGGGCCCAAAGTTCATGGTGGCTTGGCCCATCTGTAAGAACGGTATTGTAGCAAATCCCTATCCTTTCAGCTTTTTGGTGTTTCCTTCAGTAAGATTTCAGAGTGAGTCTCTTCGCACAAAGGTTTACCTTGTGTTGTTCAAGTAGACCGTCACTAACTTGAGATATTCACATTTTTTGCTTACCATGCATGTTCTTCTTTCTATAGTACTACAGAATATGTTCTTGTTCTACCTTTGCCGATTCGCTCTGCGAAAACCAAACCAAATGGAAAACGAGCACGAAGTTGCAATTACCGAGTCAGAAATTCATCACTGCCCGAAATTATGCGCGCTCATCAACACATACGTTTCTGACTAATTCCACTCGGAAATGCAGGAGACGACATGCAGGTTTACGGTGAAGCTTGAAAACAACAACCGGACTACACCGGAGTCCCAAGGTGTGGAGCATCCCTCCGGCAGATTAACGGAAAATTTGCATGTTCAGGCTCACTGCGTCTCTTAGCAGGCACCGCAACTCTGCAGCAACGACATTTCAGGTCGCCTGCATTGCCGCAAGTAACGCAAAATTCGAATGCAAGTGAGCTTGTTGGCTGTATGTCACATTAGCTGAAAACAAACCAATGCCACCAAACATTGTTATTGTAAACTTCGTTTGTTCATTCATGGTAGGGTGGACCCATGGAAATCATATGTTGATTGAAAAGAACTGCAGCAAAAGCAAAAGCCACTCCTTAGGATGCTCGATAGCAAGAATTGAGGCACATTGCAAAGAGTCTTTATCAAAAGATAAAAGTATTCGAGTATAGAAATTAGGCACCAGCTTTTGATCAATCAATTTCCTTTCTTTTCATTATATATTATATTATGAACAACATACAAAAAAATTAGCAACAACTCAACATAGCCTGATAGGCCAATAAGAAAAAATGGTTAATGGCCTCACACACCAGTTGTTGAGATCACAACTCACCACACTGACACAATCAATTGGGTTTATTGTCACTCATTGCTGTACACGAGAACAACCTCGCAATCTCTCATGACAAACGCTGAGAAAAAAAAAAGAGGCAAAAACTGCACATGATCATTGTAAGAGTCCCTACTTTGTACCAGCTTGTCTTCCATTTGATGAAAGCCTTCTGCTGTCGCTTCTGCTTAAAGGTTGCCTAACAGATCTGTTTGAACCGTTTGTGGCTTTCCTCGATGCTGATGGTATTTGGGAATGAACTGGAGTCCTGATGTACATGGAAATGCATGGAACAGAATACTTAGTCTTCAAGTCAAATAAGCGGTTAATACATTCAAAATGGTCTAGGAGTCTAGCTTAGTCTGTTCCTTGATTTTTCTCTGTTTCGTGGAACATCACAAAACTAAGGGATTGTACAAGAACAGAAGACTTTTTAGACAAATAAAAGGTATGCCAGTAGTCAGTAGATGTTTTCACACTAATAGAATTTCAGACGTTCACTAACCCTGTGATTTGATTAACCTTAGCAAACAACACTCTAGAAAGTTAAAATTACTGCGATCCACACGTATGAATGGAATGTTTCACTGCTTTCGATTCAAATTAAGCAACAGCCAAACTGTATCTTCCAATATCTGAACTTAAGATGTGCTAGTGGTACCCCCCATGCAAAAGGTTTAAGTCATATACACTGCAAAGTTTCAAGAAATTGCTCAACAGTAACTTAATTTGTATATTAATGTGTTTTTTGTTTCAAGAAATGGTGTTTCTTATTTTCCGTGGTTCCAAAAAAGGTAATACACGATTTTTTTTACTGCAATATATTTGTTTTATTTGTCAAAGACAATTACCTGGAATCTGAGCCGTCTCTTAGCTTTGCTTGTGGTTTCTTAACCTTCGCTCCGCTCTCACTAATCGAGCTATTCATGCTTTGGACATTGAGCTGCCATAGCGCATCTGATTCTGAGGAATCACTTGTTGCCATGTCAATATCATCAGAATCATCCGTATTTGTAGAATAGAATCGAGGCCTTTGCTGTTCATACTCATGATCATCCTTTTGTCTTGTGTTATTTCTCTGGTACTGCTTCTCCCTCATACCTGAATGATATCTCTGATAAAAGAAATCAGGTAAAGCTGCACTGTCCCCCTCCCAATCACCGACTGAGTTATTGTTGTTCACTACAACCTTATCTATCCAGTCCCCACTGACCATTTCCCTTTCATCTCCCATCTGAAAATTCACCCTTAAATTGCTGTCTGGCCATGAAGGAGAATCATTTGATGTTAACAAATCCTGGAGGTCAAAGCTTGGTTTCTTTTGCCTCAATGTAGGATTGGCTCTAACCTGAAACATAAAAGAACAAATCATACACGATTCATGATGATACAAAAAATATTAAAGAATCCTATCACAGCTGAAATGACAAGAGTTATGATCATAACTCCCTATGCCATATTATATCTTTAATTACCTAAAAATTTGGATGGTAAAGAATACATGGAAGAAATAATTGAGAAGTTCAGAACATTGTTACCTCTATGTTTCCGACATCCTCCATTGGTTGTCTGAAGTTAGTTTGGCTAGACAGTAAATCACAACTACCCTGTCGCCTATTTGAAAAACCAGGCGAAGGCATCTTCATGTTAAATGCGTCAGAGTCACGACTCATGATTTGCTCCGATCCTGAGTCTTTCAGAGCTAATGCTGATTTAAGTCGAGCAATCTGAGCACGAACAGAGAACATAAATATCTTGAATAGACCAAAGGCAGTAAGAAAGATGATAGAGTAACGTCACAACAGAAATAAACCTGCTCTTTAAGCTCTCTAACTTCTCCGGATTCTTTATTTAAGCGAGCAGCTCCAAGTTCAACAGTTGAGACACGCTCGGCAAACTTCAAGGTGCTGATGGTTTCTCCTACAGCATCACTCTCTGGGCTTATATGAACAAACATCAAGGTTTTGGCCTGACCTCCTGTTGATAAAATCAATATAGTTTAATTGAAAAGGAATGTTCACTGTACTCCACAGCCAGCACAAATGTATGAAGAACTTGCAAGGGAGTTATCTTACCAAGTGAATCTTGAAGAAGTTGCGTTAATTTACTATTCCTGTAAGGTACATGTGCATTCTTTTGGGCAAGAGAAGCAATTACATCCCCTAAGGCCGATAATGATTTGTTTATATGCTGTGCTTCTTTTAATCTTTCTCCAGTAACCTCTGACTTATCAACCCGTTCACTGCCTGCAAGATCAACTAAATGCATGCAACCACGAAGAATGGTCCCTGATGTCAGATCCCTTCCTTGAACATGAACAGTTAAACAACTGCAGGATTACAAGAATATTGTGTTACTTTCCATTGTTATGTTAAAGTAACTTATGTGATTTGATTACACATAAAGGTTGCAAACATACCTGTGGGAACGACTACTCCTGTCATTTAGAGCAGTGGCACCGACAGCACGATTCTTCTGCCCAACATTCATCAATTCCATGACATCCATTGTTGACGCCACACGGACAAGGCTTGCATCCGGCACATTGAGCCCATTCTGAGAGTTATTTCGAATCTCCAATGTATATATTTGTTAAGGAAATAAATTCCCTTCGGCAGCACAACATAACACAAACTCATAAAGAAATTGACACAATTTGAAAGAAATATGATTGCACAAAGGATATCTTTTGTTCAGACCATCAGTGACGAGGAGATCCCTGACTTGTTCGTTGTAAATCTCAATCATTTGCACAGCAATATCATATATGAAGGTTCCTTTCCTTTGTTCAGCAAGCTTAAATAGATCGCCAAGTGCGCGATAGTTGACACCTTGGGTTAGCTCAGTCATGTTCTTGGGCCCACTCTACATAAAACCATTAGAAATAAACATTAAGATAAAAGGAAAACCCTCAGTGGTAATATTGTGTAGCTCTTTAGGATCTCTCTTAACTTCTATCATTCACTCTTACTTGGCAAATATTGGTGTGTATTACTCACCATTGTGTATGTCTTCCCGGATCCGGTTTGGCCATATGCGAAGATACAAACATTGTATCCATCAAGAACTGAGCGAATAAGGGGCTGGGTATCTATGAACACCTCATCTGCACAACAAACAATTATGTGGATCTTCCATTTCATATAGAGAAGAGCTAGATAGGGACAAGGTAGAATACCTTGTGTTGCTGATGGGCCAAAAACCTTATTGAAGCTAAAAGTTTTCCGGCCTTCCTTTCCAGACTTTGAAGGGGTGATGATGGTTATGTTGCCCTCGTCAATGGAACCCACGGTGGAAGGACTTCCTTGTCCAGGTAAAAAGGGCCGTACCCTACAATATACCCTGATATTTCCTATATACAAGAAACATAAAAAAAAACATTAGGACAGCACATTTTTCTTTATCTTTCAAAGCACCGAATCTTTGCCTATTCAAGTTGGAATATCCATGCTTAAATATTTAATGTAACAAGCGCACCTTTAAGATCCTGCACCTGGTTGTATAGCTTTCGATTTTCTTCAAGAACTTTGTGATAACCTGAAGCAGCATGAGCCAGGCTAAACAGGTGCCTTCCTGAAATAAAATTTGCAAATATGCACTTTCGTTAGTATTTTTGTGTTAAAGTAGTTAATGAATCACAATCACCAAAACTCCAGAAGCATACTCATATTACCAAGAAGGTTTACGTCCTCAGAATATTTCATTTGCATATACTCCATACCCGCCTTAGTGGTTATCAGATCAGCCTTGAGTTCCTAGAGGCGACAAGAACCGTGAACGTTTAAGTAAACCATTACCAAGATGTTAAGAAAGACAAAGAGAACTGAGAAGGTACCTCAACATTTTTTGACTGTTGTTGGAGAATTGAATGTTGCTTCAGTGACACTTCTCTTGATGCTTCTTTTTTTGTTTGTTTATGGTTACAGTAAATATCTGTTGCATCCATCTATACAGGAGATCAACTAAATTTTAGATGTAAGCTAAAATTAGTAGTATATTTGTCCTAACTGTATTTGTGATAACAGCAAGAGTTACTTGATGAGTAAAACAAGAAACACAATTCGAGCATATTAAATAAGAATGATTCACAACTTGCCTTTCTCCCACTAGTATTAGGAGTGGTCTCAACCAGAACCTTTGATTTCGAAAAGGATTTGGTGCTGTCAGTACCATTTTTTAGAGCCGCTTTGACCTGCACAATGTATTGGAACTTCGATTACTATATTGTCAACTGCTCACTCAGCATAATGCCATATGTCGTATGCAGAAGCAATTCATAAACAACAGATAAGAAATGGACAAATAATACCAAACATACCAATTCATTCTGGCTGTTTAGACGATTTTCAAATTCTTCAACAAGTTTACTCAGCATGGACTCCAAGAGCTGCAAACAAACAAAAGCATAAGAACTTCATGGAACTGGTAATCTCATAATCGAAAAATATTGAACCAAATTAGCTATCTCCGTTGAACTGGTAAGTAGCTTACAAAAAACGGGGAAGCAAATTGGCATACCTGTGGAACTTCATCTGGCCTCTTGTCGGACAAAACTGCACTAACCAACATCTTCAGCGGGCGCGACGTCGACTGTTTGGAAATACATACGAAAGGACCAACAATTCAGCCAGATTGCAACTATACAGAGAAGCCAATATAGCTACTAAGTTAAAGTGTGGAACTAACCATGTCGCTAGAATCAAGATGAGCATCGGCATTGAATCCAGCCTCCTCATAGGGCACTTCACCTTCATTCATCGATTGACTTCTGCGAAACGGCTCGGAGTTCTTCCTCCCGAAGGACTTGCCGGACGCCGACGGCTTCAGATTCCCCCCATACTTCCACGGCCCGGTGCCACCACATTGCTTCCAGTCACCGTACGACTTCAGTGCGAGCACGCAGTTCACCACCCTGGCGCTCTTCCCTCCCTGAGCCCAGAAAGGCAAAAAGGCACATCAAGGTCACAGCCTCCTCGAGAGTGTGTGTGCAGAAAGCAACGGTGTGGTGAGTGGTGACAAGTTGCTGCAGCTGCAAGAAAAGCCAGGTGGTGGTACCCCACTACCCCTTGCCCCGAAACGAACCTGCTCCAAATCGGAGGCCTCGAAGCACGGCAGGCCGATCTCCTGCGTCGCCACCAGGAAGTTGCGCACGTTCTCGAAGTACTGGAACGCCGACAGCGCCGCGCCGTCGGCCTGCAGCACGGAGTCCGCCGTGTTCACCACCACCTGCAGGCGCGCGCATGGCGCAACGGGCACCGTCACGACACGATGGCAACGGCCGCGGGAACGAACGGGACAAATGAACGAACACAAGGAGCGCTTGCCTTCGGGACGGCGCCCGGGTGGACCCGGTTGAGCGCGCTGCAGAGGATCTGGCCGTTGCGGAGGCCGAGGCGGAACTCCTCCTCGGACGGCTCCTCCGGCAGGTCACGCGCGGCGACAGCCCCCACCGTGCGGCGCAGCCACCCCGCCGCCTCGTTCCGCCGCGACGCTGCACCCACCAATTAACCGAAGCAAACGAAATTCAGAACAACAACCCCACCCGAGCGAATATGCCAAAGCGGCGGCGGCAGAAAAAACGGAACAAACACAAGCGAGATGGGGGCGCGCAAACCGCACCGGCTTCCTCGGCCCTGCGTGACGCGAGGTCGCGATCGCTGAGGCGGCACCCGTGCTGCCGCAGCACGTCCTCCACCACGGCGGCCGCGGAGAGCGAGAGGATCGCCGCCGCCTCCGCCATTCCCTCCACCCCCAGAGGCGCGTGCCCGCTGCGCTGCTGCGGCTCGGCCGGTTCCGTTTGAAATGGGCGACGGAGTTTAAGCTGTTGCGCAGTCCATTAATGGGAGCTGCGGGGTTCTGCCTCTGCGTGGTGGTTTTGTGGGAAGGGGGTGGTTATAATGGAGGGGTAGGGGAGGTGGGTGCTTTGTGGCCTCCTCGCTCTCCCTGCTTGCTTTTCTTTCGGCTGTTTCGGGTTTAAAAATTGTGGTTAGTGAAGTGGAAATATTGCTCCCCTTTCTTCTCGTTTCTCCTCCCTCTTATTTGTTTTCGCCGCTCGGCTGTTTTCTTTGAGTAAAGTGCACTGTGATCATGACTCCGGAGCCCCGACCTGCTAATCACGCCGGTATTCAGAACTGCTGATGGCCAAGCCTGTAGATTTTTTTCCGACTTATTCAGATAGTGTAGTTTTCTTTATTTTGATTTTTAAACGGCATGTTGCCTCTTGGCTAGTGTTTTTTTGAGGAACATTCCTCCAGGTTTCGCTCATGCCATTTTAGAAGAGCAAGCTCTTCTGCAGATAATCATAGAAAATTTATATGCTCTTTATATTCAAGAAAAAATTATCATAATACCACATGCACTCTGCGCAAATGTAGTACCTTATGCAGGGAAGACACCTTGCAAAAGAAGGTGAGGGGCTCAGGGCTAGGGCTGAGGGGCTGAGGTGGTTAGCTATGTCAAGGTGGGAGCGTCAAGATGATAAGGTTAGCGACTAGTAAGATCGAGATGAAGCAATGGGAGTCGCCAATTGTTGGTGGAGAAAGGTAAGTTGGAGGTGCAGTATGGAGGCAAGGCATGTTTGAAGATGCATGCTGCTACAATGGGCGATGGGTCAATGAGATAAGCTGGGAAGGGGTGGTGGTGATCGGAGAAAAAGGATGGCATGAGGAGGATGGCACGGTAGGTTGCATGCTTTTTTGCCATGTGACATACACAAATTAACTTAGTCATATCCTTAAGTCTTGGCGATGTAATTGATGATTGGCATTCCAAGGGTTGAAGATTTGAATAAGATGCAAGTTTGTTTTTTTTTCTATTTAGAATAATGTGTGGAAGGTGCCCCATAGAATGGTGGTATATATGATTTCTTCTTGTTCATGAATGTTGAGACTTGTGAGTATATATGTGATACAGGGCTTTGTTTGCGACATGATGAACGTTGCCATGCCAAAAGTTTTGGCATGTCACAGTTTCTTAGATTCCTTAGACTATGGTTTGGTTCACTTTCACAGCTACGACTTGCCATAGTTTCTTAGCCACATGGCCACATTTTTTTACAGCCACAACTGGTATACAGTTAGTGTTAGATTGATGTATTTATGCGTGTGTGGGCCTAGACCTTGGCGTCACAGCCGGTCAGCCCAGGGGACACGGCCAGGCTATTCAGCCAGCCCTAGGATTGATACAGATATGAGGAGATCTTGATTGCCCTATTTCCATAAGCTCTCAAGATCTCCTCAACCCTATTTATGTAACACATATGCCTCTGATCAATCTAATCTATTATCCCACGTAATATTCATTGCTCTCATGGTGTCACGAGTTTTAGATCTTGATCCTATCTCACCTTCCGCACTCTAGCGCGCCGTCCGGCACTGCATCCTTGTGCGCCATCGCCATGGTTGACGAAGTCACCGCTGGCTCTGTTCCTGCAACTAATGCAGTGGATGGCGCGCTTGAGGCTAGGGACCCCACGGCCACCACCGAAACCGAGCGCCTCACCAAGGAGGAGCGTGCTCGGAAGGCGGAGGCCGATCACGCCGCCGCCCTCTCCCGTGCGGAGGCGACTGAGCGCGAAGCCGCCCAAGCGGCCCAGGACCGGGACGCCACCGCTGAGTGCGCCCGCCTGGCCCATGAGCGCGCCGCGGCCGAGATCTCAATAGCGGACGACATCGACGACTCTGCCTCCCAGGTCTCCGACGGCGCCGCCCACGACACCCTTCCAGCATGAGGCCACGACGCTTCTCATTCTGCATGAACAAGTCGTCGTTGTGCAGAGTATCCGTGCTCTCCTCCTACTCGTCCTCGATGTCACCTCTACCTTCTACTCCCGCTGGCGTGAATCCTTCCTCCTCGTCCTTGGGAAGTACTCGTTGGATACCCACGTCCTCTCCGACACCACGATTTCCTAGTCCAATGACTGGGTTCGAATGAACTGCGTCGTCAAGACGTGGCTCCTGGGGGTCATCACCACCGAGCTAGCTAATGCGGTGGTGGAGCATGGTGCCAATGCTCGCGCTGTGTGGCTCGCCATCGAGTACCAATTCCTCAGCAACCACGAGACTAGGGCCCTCTTCCTCAACCTGGAGTTCCGTAACCTTGCCTAGGGCAACCTCTCCTTCATCGACTACTGTCGTCGCTACAAGGGCATGGCAGATGCATCTCCGACCGTACGCTCATCATCAACGTCATCCACGGCCTCCACGAGCGCTTCACCACCATTGGTCTTCATCTTCGACGCACTCGTCCCCTCCCCACCTTCCTGAAGGTGCGGAACGAATTGATACTTGAAGAGATCACCATGGCAAAGACAACGCCCGCTACTGCTCTCGCCGCCTCCTCCGAGGCTGGCGCCTCCAAGTCCTCCCCGTCCCATCAGCCATCAAAGCAGGCAGGCTCTTCCACCGTGGGCAACGACAAGCAGAAGCGCAGCAAGCGGGATGGCCAAAAGCGCGACGGCGGCTAGAAGACCTCTGGCGGTGGCTTCCCTAAGGGCGGCAGCAACGGTTTCCCCTAAGGCGGTAGTGGGTTCTCCTCCGAGCCCTCCAACGTCGGGGCAGGTCAGGTCTCTGGCACTGGCCAGACTCCTACCAGTGGGTGGCCCACCTACCACAACCCCTGGACCGGCGCCATCTACATGTGGCCCAGCCCACAGGTTCCCAGGCGCAGGTGCAGGCGCCCCAGGGCTCCTTTACTAGGCCCGTGCAGCACCCCCACGCCCTCCTGGCAAGTGGCTAGGGACAATGGACCGCTGCCACGCCTGGGCAGGGCCAGTGAGCTATGCCTCCTCCTGGCTAGGTGCAGTGTTGTTCCCCCACCTGGCTACTATGGGGCGGCGACAAGTCCAGGTTGGGACCAGCAGGCTCTCGCCGCCAACTTCAGCACAATGACGCTCCAGCAGCCGCAACAGCGCGAGTGGTACTTCGACTCTAGTGCCACCACACACGTCCTCCGATGCCGGTATCCTCACTCGTTCCTATCCTCCGCAGCATTCACTTCCTTCATCTATTGTCTCGGTAACGGGGATCTACTTCCCGTGACCTCCACTGGCTCTACAGATTTATCACCGCACCTTCATCTTAATTATGTCCTAGTTTCACCTGGTCTCATCAAGAATCTGATTTCTGTTCACCAGTTTACCTCTGACAATAACTGTTCTGTGGAGTTTGACCATCTTGGTTGTTCTGTGAAGGATCTACCCTCTTGAAGAGAGATCGTCAAGTGCAATAGCTCTGGACCTCTCTACCCTCTTCGGCTGCCAGCTTCTGCCTTTCATGTCGCCACCTCCACCTCGCTTTGGCATCAGTGTCTCAGTCACCCCGGTCATGAAGTTTTGTCCAAACTAGCACAGTCATCGGCTATTTCCTGCAATAAAAGTGCTAGTCATAGTTTATGTCATGCGTGTCCATTCGGTCGTCACATTCGTCTACCTTTTTGTCGTCACGTGCTACTCATAATTTTCAGTTAATACATTGTGATCTTTGGACCTCGCCCATTACTAGTATCTCTAGTTACAAGTATTACCTGATTATTCTTGATGACTGCTCACATTATTTTTGGACGTTCCCACTTCGACTCAAGTCTGACATCTTTTGGACTATCTCCAAATTTTTGGCTTATGTTCGGACGCAGTTTCGGGTGACCGTCATCGGCTATTTCCTGCAATAAAAGTGCTAGTCATAATTTATGTCATGTGTGTCAATTGGGCCGTCACATTCATCTACCTTTTCCTGTATCGTCATCACGTGCTACTCATAATTTTCAGTTAATACATTGTGATCTTTGGACCTCACCCATTACTAATCTCTAGTTACAAGTATTACGTGATTATTCGTGATGACTGCTCACATTATTTATGGACGTTCCCACTTCAACTCAAGTCTGACATCTTTTCGACTATCTCCAATGTTTTGGCTTATCTTCGGACGCAGTGTGACAATGGCCGCGAGTTCGACAACATCAGCGCCCACACGTTCTTCCTCACTCACAGCATCCATCTCCGCATGTCGTGTCCATACATCTTATCTCAGAATGGTAAACCTGAACGCATAATTCCCACTGTCAACAACGTTGTTCGCTCCCTTCTGTTTCAGCCTCGGATCCCGCCCTCTTACTGGGTTGAAGCGCTCAGTACCGCCACGTACCTATGGAACATCCTGCCTACCAAGACTCTTACTTTCTCCACTCTGCACTTCGCCATGTTTGGATCGCAACCGTCTTATGAGCATCTTGGTGTCTTTGGCTGTACTTGCTATTCGAACCTCTATGCCACCGCCACCCACAAACTCGCTCCTCGTTCCTCCATGTGTGTCTTCCTCGGCTAGTCTCCTTATCACAAGGGATTCCAGTGCCTCGATCACGGTTCTAACCGCATCATCATCTCTCAACATGTCATTTTTTATGAGATCTCATTTCCCTTCTCTGAGGATTCCACACAAGTCACTCTGGAGGATCTTGATTTTTTGGCAGACTCACCTAATGTAGTGTTGGCTCCTATTGGACCATCACGGTTTTCTTTGCCTATAGGATCCTCCGGCAACTCTTCCGCACGGCCACGTGCAGCCCCTACTAGCATGGGCTCCCTAGCGGCCGGCCCCGAGTCTCCTCCACACGGGACCATGCCGCCCCCAACCGACACGGCCTTCCCCGACATCACGCGCCCCCATGCGGGTGGCCTCCTCTTCGCCCTTAGACACTCGCCCAGGCGTGTCACCGCGGCCACCCCTCACGGCTGCCTCTGCTGCCCCACGCCCGGGTGTGGCCCACAGGCGGCCACCCACCGGTCCCCCTCGGCTCCAGCCCCCGTCGGCCGATGGGCTAGTTTGATCTACTCCAGATGGGCCGCTCCTGCGCCGTCAGCAGCACCAGCTCCTCCGTCGCCAGCAGCACCGGCTCGTCCGTCTCCTCCAGCATGACTCCCGCCCGGTTAAGTTCCTATCCCACCGGTTGCCAATCAGCACTCCATGACTACGCGCAGCAAGTCGGGATTTTGTGTGCCTACGCTGATCCATGCCTCGCCGCTGTAACCGGTACCTCAAAGTTTTCGTGCTACCCTTGTGGACCCCAGTTGGCAGGTCGCCATGCAGGAGAAATTCAATGCTCTTCCGGCTAATCACACTTGGGATCTCATTCCCCGACCGTCCAAGGCTAATGTGGTCACTGGTAAATGGGTGTTCAAGCATAAGTTCAAAGCCGACGGCTCTCTTGAGCGGTACAAGGCGTGCTGGGTATTACATGGGTTCACTCAGCGTCTCGGAGTCAACTTTGCTGAGATATTCAGCCCAGTTGTCAAGCCTGCCACTTTCCGAATAGTTCTATCCTTAGCTCTGTCGCGCCAGTGGCCCATCCATCAGCTGGATGTCAAGAATGCCTTTCTGCATGGTACACTAGATGAGCTTGTCTACTGTGCTCAGCCTGCTGTTTTTTAGGACTCCACTCACCTGGACTTCGTGTGTCACCTAAATCGCTCCCTGTATAGACTCAAATAGGCCCCAGGGCACGGTACAGCCAATTTGTATCCTTTCTGCTGCAGCTCGAATTTGTTGAGGTCAAGACAGACACCTCTCTGTTCATCTATCACAGTGGTGGTGACATGACTTACCTCCTGCTCTATGTGGATGACATCGTTCTCACGGCCTCTTCCACAGCTTTGCTTCGGCAGATCATTCTGGCTCTCCAACAGGAGTTCTCCATGAAGGACCTCGAGCTCCTTCATCATTTCCTAGGCATGCATGTACAGTCTACAGGTGATGTTTTGCTTCACTCTTAGTGTCAGTATATACTGGATATATTGGAGCGGGATGCCAGGTCTGACTACAAGCCCTGTACAACACCGGTTGTTGGGAACCCAAGTTCTCGGCAGATGGTGCGCCTGTCACCAACTCCACGGATTTTCACAGCCTTGCTGGTGCTTCTCAGTATCTCACCTTCACTCACCCGTTTGCTGTACATCAGGTTTGTCTTCACATGCATGATCCACGAGAGCCTCACCTAGCTGCCTTGAAGCGCATCCTCCGGTATATCCGTGGCACTCTCGATATGGGATTGCTTGTTCACGCCTCCTCTGCCGATGACTTGGTGGTCTACTCTGATGCTGATTGGGCTGGATGTCCTGATACCCGCCATTCCACTTCTGGCTACGCCGTGTTCCTCGGTGGTAATCTGATATTCTGGTCTTCCAAGCGTCAGAACATAGTCTCTTCCTCCAGTGTTGAGGTTGAGTACCGCACTGTCGCTAATGCTGTTGCAGAGGCGACTTGGCTGCGCCAACTCTTGACTGAGCTGCATACTCCTTTGCACCGGGCTACGTTGGTTTATCATGACAAGACAACGTCAGCATAGTCTACATGTCCTCCAACCCCGTTCAGCATCAACGCACAAAACATGTGGAGATCGATCTTCATTTTGTCCGGGAGCGTGTTGCTATTGGTGATGTCCGTGTTCTGCATGTTCCGATGACTTCAAATAGTTTGCCAACGTCTTCACCAAAGGGTCGTCATCCTTTGTCTTCTTGGAGTTTTGATCCAGTCTCAACATCTATGCCATAGACGCTGTGACTACGGGGGTGTTAGATTGATGTATTTATGCGTGTGCGGGCCTGGACCTTGGCATCACAGCCGGTCAGCCCAGTGGACACGGCCAGGCTATTCAGCCGGCCCTAGGATTGATACAGATATGAGGAGATCTTGATCGCCCTGTTTCCATAAGCTCTCAAGATCTCCTCTGCCCTATATATAACCCATCGGGCTTGCTAGCGCCTGGACGTCCGGCGGGAGCAACTCCCGTCGAACGCATGCATCACCATCCGTTTCAAATCTGACGGCTACAGTAGTACCATAATAAATATCACTAATTATCCGACATCCCGTTGCAACATCAAAACAAAATAGCTGCAACATCGAAAATCTATGGTTGCAACATGAAAAAGATGCGAAAAAAATAGCTCAATATAAATACAATATTCGTGAGGAAAAATTCCCACCGCAACATTGAACACATGTTTCATGCAATATTTCCAAAAAAATTATCATATGTTGAGTTGGGGTTGAGCTCGTACGGGACGAAATATTGCAACATGAAAAATTGATAGATGAAACAACAAAAGCCAACTATTGCAACATCGAAACATCTCAGAAAATCAATCGTGCAACATCAGACGATACGTTCATCCGCAACACCCGTGCGCATCTACAGCGCTTGCAACATCCAAGAATCCCTACTGCAACATCGTGAGATACCTATTGTAACATGGCAGTCGGGGGCCCAGACGTTCGATAATTTTTTTATATCAGACGGTCCGTTGCAACACCGAAACAAACTTTAGAATTTTTATTTGCAACATCAAAAGAAACATTCAAAAAATAGCTCTTTCTGTTCAGAGAAAAATTCCACCACAACATCAAGTATATGTTTCGTGCAACATTTTGAAGCAGATAACAGTCAAATTTGAGCTCATATGAGTGAAACATCAAAAAATAGAGTCTGCAACATAAGAAATCAACATTTGCAATATCAAAAATCAACGATCGATGCATGAAACAAATCTCAAAATCATCCAAAATACAATATTGCATAATCGGACCTGCAACATCACGAGATCAAAACCGCAACATGGTGGAGGAGCATCGGTGCCAGCCGTGCAGCCGTCGAAGGTCGTCCACCATGGCCGCCGCCCGATCCTTCCCCGCTCGAATCTTGCCGGGGTCGGGGAGAGGGCCACCGGATCCGGGGGCGTTGGGCGCTCCCGGTTGGTTGAGGACGCCGGAGTGGGGGGAGGGGCGCCGCCAGGGTGGGGGACAAGGTTCCCGGAGTGGAGGAGCGCGCCGCCGCCGGGGTGGACAAGGAGGATGCCGTGGTGGGGGAGCGCGCCGCCGTCGGTGGCCGTAGAACGATGCCTCATCGCCAGCCCGCGTGCCTCCTCTGCTCGCCTCGTCGCTGGCCCACGCGGGTTATGAACTGGAGCTCTTTCAGCTTGGCTCACCTCGCATTCCACACTCCTCAGCTACTAGAGGAGATCCACGAGGGAGGAAGGGGGCTACCCTGCCGCCGTCATGGCCATCCTACTCCTGGAGCTCTCGAGTCTTGCCTGGCCTCGCACCCAATCCTAGAGCAAGCGATGGAGGGCCGCCGGTGTCCAGCTCACTAGCAGAGGAGTTGTGTGAGAGATGCGGTTGGGAGATATATGGATGGGATGAGAAGGAAGGCAGAGGATAAATATCTGCTTTGTCCTATCTGGAGTCAAATGTGTGGACAATAATTATTGAAGATGGTGGACCCGATGGGAGCGTGCGATGCCTGCGGACGCCTGTCTCCTAGCATTACCGATAACCCATATGCCTCTGATCAATCTAATCTATTATCCCACGCAATATTCATTGCTTTCAGTTAGTTATGGGCTTATGGCAAGCTTAGGCACCAATAAAACAAACAAGTGATTTTACACCTTTTCTATGTTTTATAAAGTATATTACAGTAAAATCAGAAGAGAAAATACGCCCGTAGTGGCCTTCTTAATTCCCAACCGGTATTTTGTATTCCTAGAGGAGAAGCCTAAAATGTCTGAATCTCTTGGTTAAGAAAAATGGCGGCATCAGTAAATCTAGATTTAATGTCTTGTTACTGAGACAGGACGTACCAACGTAAGAACCTGCTTTTATTTTAATATATTCCCTGGTTGCCACATTTGGCATGGCTAGGTCAATCAATTGATAATAAAGAAACATCAAATATCTACCAAACCCATTTTATCCTGGTGGGAAAACTATTTTACTTGCCCACTCATACGACACGTCCTTTTGCCAAATGTCCTCTTCCAGCTTACTAGCTCCTGTTCCTATTTGCCACCTTGGACAATCAACGACAAAGAAAGCACACCACATAGAACGAAATCTTGGCAAGTTTCGAGATCAAGCTACGTCACCGAGAAAGGAAACGAGAGGTGAAGTGTTCCATTCAGCCCAACCTACGTGCTCATCACTAACTAACTTTGCAGTACCATCACCTTGGGATCGCCGACTCGGTACCTCATCGTGTTTTGACCTGGCCTTGGGATTTTGTTCCATCCAGCCGACCAGCCCAGGTAGGGTACGGTATGCGGTATGCCCACCACTTTTTTTGGATAAAAAGGGAGGACACGATTTCAGAAACCAATGCGTTGACGGTAGATGCGATTTGTTACCGAGCATCTCACTGTGACGTGGTTCGCAACCTTTCATTAGTTTTGAATTTTGTAGGCTAAACTTAAACGATTTAAGTCTAAAGCTGAAATATGTTGAGACAAAAGAATTCTAAGTATTTTGGAGCTATATCTCATCATCCTTATAACTGAAGCCCTACAAAACAGACTTGAAATCTCTGCAACTATATATACTTCCTCCATGCCAAATTACTATTTATTTTGACTTTTGCATAACTTTTACTATGTATCTAAACATAATATATATCTAGATGCAGAACAAAACTATGTACCTAGAAAAGCCAAAACAAATAGTAATTTGGAATGAAGGGAGTATTAGGCAATGGTAGACCTCGAAGAAGAATTAAGAGAGAGCAATTTTGACAAAACATGTGCGTGGTCTTTAAAGAAAACGACACGTGCATGAGCATGACTAGAGCCTGGTTGACTCTGATTAGCAATACAGAAAGTACTTTGAACACCCCTAGAATTTTGTCTAGCATTTGCCATTCGTATGAACCAAATACTATCTATATATTTATCAAGATTGCCAAAGATAAGGGAGGCTACCAACCAAGGGAAAAAAACAGTCATTCAGGTGCTGCTGAATTTCACGTGACATGATTCAGTTCTGATGAGTTGTTCAGTAATCCAATAATCCAGGACGGTGGCAGTACCACTGTACCAGTAGTATAGTATATTTCGAAGAGCATCAATTCAAATTCCAGGCTCCAACACGAAGATCCAAATTCCGTCAATACAAAGCTCCAAAACGCTTCAGTTGATAAATCCCTGCTGCGATCGCGACTTGATCGCATCCCTTGCCACGTACGGCCCCACACGTGCTCTCTGCCTCGCTCCCCTAACGGTCGCCGAAGGGTTTGAACGGCGATTCGTGTGCTCCGAGCCTCCCGCCACCGCTGCCCGCTACAACCAGGCTCGGCTCGGGCGCTCGGCGGTGGGGACTCCGGCGCGACGAAAGCGCTGGCCCACCACGCGGCGTGGGGTCCGGCCGGCGCGCCCTTTGGGAGGCCTGCTGCCGCCACGAGGAAAAGAGCGAGGCAAAGTTGGTTGCCTTGCCGCCGGCCCATGAAAGCTACGGAGCGCGGGGTACGCGGGCCCAGGCGTCAGCGGCGCGGTGGAATTTTCGTTCTCCGCGTGTAGCGACGTGTGGCGGTGCCGCGGAGGGGCCGAGCAAGCGCAGGAATCAAACGCCTGATAAGAGCAGAACAAATGGCAGATTCCATTGCATGGAAAATGGGTCTCACGACCTTTTCCTAAGCTGGGTTTTGGTGGATAATGCTACATTGATTATGGACGCCCAAAACCGGCGAATTTGGTGCGTAATGTTGACAGGTGGTTTTTAATGCCAAAAACCAGGTGAATTTACCCAAACGGATTACTGAGGGTGAGTGTAGCGAAAATTTGGTCGATTGTGAACATTGTCTGCCTTGAAAACCATGTCATATCACACTTGCACATAGAAATGTGGCGAATCAGGGCAATGATCGAAATAGGGCTAAAGTAGTACTGTAGATCACAATATGGTGCAAATGCCAAGCATTCTTCAGTAAACTACTCAATCCACTTAATCTTGTTCGTATGTGCAATACTGGTTCCCATGAATTTTTCTCTCACCCACAAATTAAGTAGCAGTGTGCTACAAGCCTATGACCATAATGTTGCTTGCTACGGATCATCCTTTTTAGCATAGCATGATGCCTAAAAGCGCACCTGTCACCATCCATTTTGTTCTCAATTTCCGGCGGTAGGTGCAAATCATGGGGTCCACTTCCGTCCAAAACTCGGAGCATGTCATACGGCAATGTACTCAGCACGTCCCAAATTGCTGCCGCGAAACGAATTAAAAGAGTACCACGGCGGAATAGTCAATTTCGCGATCTGTACCCACCCAATCAATTTTTGTTTGTTGATGCGGCCACTCAAAATAAATGAAGAGCCTCCGTCACCAGCTTCAGGAACGAAAACATGTTTGCTCTTTTTGGGAGAGAAAAAGAAAAGGAACGACCCGAGCCTACTCTTCGATTCTTAACTTTAACCCTTTTTTTGTGAACACTGTTTGGATCGAACTAGAAAATCTGCTCGTCCAAAATTAGAGTAGTGTACGTAGGCTCCCTAGTTTCTACCAATAACGTAGCTTCCACTGTAATGCACTGTTGCAGCATTTGTGAGCAAGCAATATGATGAGGCGTTGGTTAGTACAACAAAAACTTGACTTCATCTGATGAGAGTGTTCGATGACATATATGGTAAACATTTATACGTGTCCTCTCTGCATGTTCTATACCTGAGGAATGAGACGTCCAACAACTCGACGTATCCCCGTATTCTTACGGCGTGCCGGTCGAGCTCTTTCGCCTTCTGAGTTTCGGCGGTTTGCTTCACCTCGGCAAGTGGTCCAACGGTCGTTCAGACACTGCGACGACACCGTATCCGCCTCCAGCCTCTCCAAGACTCCAACTCCAGAAAAAGCAAGCCGCACGGGGCCGGGGCCGGAGGCCGGCGCGGAACCCGGCCGGGGGCACCGTTCCCCGCAAGGCCGCAACCGCAAACCTGTTGCCCGCCGACGCCGGATTGCGTGCATCGGAGAAAAAGGCTTCGCGTTCGCGTCGTGTGTTGTCGCGACGACGGGGGAGTGGTTCAAGTGTTAAGCGTTCCCGCGACCAACCACCACCGTAGTTAAAGCAAAGCCACCCCGCAACCTTTTCTCCCCTCGGCGACGCTGCGCCCCTAATGCATGGTGGCGACGGGTCGGTCGACCGAAGCTTGTCGAGCAAGTGACCTCGCGCCGAGAACCCTATTGGGAAGTTAGCTAGCTGACCGGCCGGCCGGAGTGGCGGTCGAGCTCGCTCGCCCTCCTCTATCCAACCGTACGCCCGGACGCCTACGCGTGTGCTCCTCCCTCATGATCGGCGACGGAGACTTGAGCGGGGCGTTTCGGTTGTTACGCGGGTGATGCGGTGCGGCAGCTGATGATTATTGCCGATAAGCAACGGTGCTGTCACTGTCGCACATCACCAAACTAAGGCCATGTTTAGTTACTCCCAACTCCCAACTTTGACACTATGCAAAAAGAAGATTCCCCATCACATCAAACTTGCGGTACATGCATGGAGTACTAAATGTAGATGAAATTAAAAACTAATTGCACAGTTTTGTTGTATTTTGCGAGACGAATCTTTTGAGCCTAATTAGTCAATATTTGGACAATAATTCACAAATACAAACGAAACGCTACAGTGTGCTACAGTGCTGTAACAGTAATTTGGCACCTCCCAAATTCCCCAACTAAACAAGGCCTAAAGGGGTTTGTAGGCGTTAACGGATCGGGAGGTTGGTGGGTCGCGGGCGACGCGATCGGTGGGAGCTCGCTCGCTTCGATCTTGCTTGCCAACAAAAACAAGCACGCCTATTACCTATGGTCCTATGGTGTGCAGTATGTGATGGATTTGCATATGTGCAAGTGCAACTGCTAGCCGTCGCAACGGTTGCAGCATCGCGTCAGAGAAAGCATATGCAGCCCGACACTGTACATCCAGTCCAAGAACCTCCGAAAGTTTACTTCCGAGTCACTTCATCGCCCCTGCAACTACAGCCACATCTTCAGAGGAGAACAGGTTTCTGACAGGACAAGGCTTTACAGTTTACGATGATGTGATGTCCTAGAACCTCTAGCCAGGTCACAGCTCGCCAGAGTTCAGAGGATCGGTACGAAAGGAAACAAAGTGGACTCAATGCCACACTGGAACCGTCGATCGAAAACCCTACGCCCAATTCTTGGAGCGGGGCTAGCTAGCTCTAGCTGCAATCCAGCGTCAGGGTCAGGCCGAGGGGGAGAATCATGCGGTGGCCGGGAAAAGCAATCATCGCCGCCGGCCAGCCGCTATGATCGAGTTGAACCGGATTGATGAATAATGGACACGCTTGGTCTGCAACAGTCCAGAATAGAAATTTCCACTGCTCAGTGGATCCGTTAGCCACTGTTGATTAATCAGGCTCTCTTCTGGGTCTTCTACCCCTTGTGCGCGCTGTACTGCCTCCTGCTCCTTTTTCTCTGCAGGCCAACTTGCAAGTAGGATGCTGTGATCTGCTGCGCTAAAGAAAGACATGGTCCTGCAGATTAGTGGTTGCTCTGCCTGCAATGGCAATCGCACTGGCTGTCATTTGCTACTAACAGAATCCATTCCAAGCTCGTTGCTTCAAGTCTTGGGGGGGATTTTCAGCAAGCCGCGGGAAAAATCAGGTCTCCTTCTGTGCCCAAGTTTGTTGATGTGGGGTGATCTACTGCACATTGCCGGGTTGGCATTGTAACTAACTCTGACACCCGTTGAATTCTTCCCCATGTTTTCAGAGGAAAAAAAGACAGAAAACCCATGAAATCGAAAGGGAAAGAAAAAAAGAGATGAGATGGTCCAAAGGTGCCTCCTTTTTGCTGTTAGTGGAGCTGGCTGCGTCTCAGAAGCACATGACGCAGGGCTCAAACAACAATCAAAAGCAACGTATGCCACAATATCTTCGCTCGCTTTCTCCTCCCCAGTCTGACAGACTGACACGATGAGCGGCCGGGGGTCTGCCTCTCTAGCTGCCTTGCGCCCTGACCCATGGAACATTTCTGCCGTGCAATCAAGAGGGCCAGGTAGGCGCTGAGCCTTTGGGGGCATCATGCCTGCCTGCCTGCCTCGCACCGTAAAGGAGGAGGAGGAGGCGATGGTGGCAGCTCGGCATGTGATTATCCAATTGCGTTGCAAAGCCGGACAACTCACACACAGTTCACTGCAAAAGCGGCTCCAAAGACGCAGCAGCGATGTGCTGTCGCCGAGCCAGAATCGTAGGTGTTTGGTTCCGTGGAGATCGTGTCACATCAAATATTCAGATGCTAATTATGATGATTAAATATGAACTAATTATAAAACTAATTACACAGATGGAGGCTAATTCACGAGAAGAATCTATTAAGCCTAATTAATCAATCATTAGCAAATGGTTATGTAGCATCACATTGTCAAATCATGGACTAATTAGACTTTATAGATTAGTCTCGCAAATTAGTCTCCCTCTGTGCAATTGGTTTTGTAATTAGTCTATATTTAATACTCCTAATTAGTATCTAAACATTTAATGTGATAGGAATTTTAGGACCTCCTAAAGAACCAAACACCCCCTAATTCAGGGGGGGCTAGTTCATCAACTCGTGCTTCCGCACGGGTTAATAATTTTAAAAATTATATTTATTCTGATAATTAAACTTATTTATCTGAGAATCTTTTAATTATTTAATATTCTTGCAATACTAAAGTTTTGATTGATTTTAATTGGTAATTACTCTATACATTTTTTCATCCAAATTCATACTTTTTTTACCTTACAATTACAACGCATCTCCATACATTGTGTTTAACTTGAAATAGGTATTTTTCATGGTTTCCTTCTATGCATGTATAAATGGTCTACACGGCGACACACATCATACATATATACCTGAACTTTGTAGTATTTCTATATAACAACAATAGAAATAGCTAATTTAAAATCATATCTTTGTTTATTTTTGGTACAATGAACAGGCAGATAATTAGATTAAAATTTTGGTAGTTACTTTAGATTATTTTTAATAATAACATATGTGGATAATTTAGATACAAATTTAGAAAGATATAAGTTATTTTTATAATGATATGTATGGATAATTTAGATACACATTATGGGTTCCTGTATGTTGGTTTAGATTTTATTATAGACCAATGGCTAGGGTTATTAGAGTCTACATGACTGCTGAGATGTTTTTCAATTTTGTGAGAATTTTCTAGCGTGTCTTGTGAAAATTAACGTGCGGTCTATAATTTTTTTCAAAAATAAGAGCAGATAGCTTACTATCAAAATATTTACCTTGAGCTCTCTTTAATTTGTTAAATATGCTAACACAATACTTATATAGATAATCTTTCTTTATTTTTACTTTGTAGGTATCCGCTTGAATTTATTTAATGGAATCCAAATTTGAGCTATATTTTAACATGAAAATCTATATTCCCGTCACTTCCTCAATATATTTATAAATGGTGACGCGTATCATGTGTATATACCTTATTATTATTTTCTATATTAATAGTATAAGAATAGAAAATTTAAAATCATATATTGATGTACCTCTAGGTATATCTTTAATGAAGGTGATTTTGATTCAAAATTTTAATAATGGCACATGTGAGTGATTTAGATACAATTATTTTTTATAACGTTAGTGGTGGGTAATTTAGATGCAACTTTAAGGGGTTATTTGAAATTGTTTTTTATAATGGCATAGCTGTGTAATTTAGACGAAGATTAGGGGGTTATTTTAATTTATTTTGTATAATGGCAGAGGTGGGTAATTTAGATATAGATTTAGGGGGTTACTTTAAACTATTTTTATAATGACACAAGTGAGTAATTTTTTAGAAAATATAGTAGATCCAATGGCTATGATGATTGAGTCTACCGAATTGATGGCTAGATGTTTTGCTTATTTGAGAGAATTTTTAGAATCTCTCTTTTTCTAGAGTGTCCACCTAGGATTTTTAGGTAGCTTCATGTGAAGACTTCAAAAGAAGACTCCAATTAGTAATAGTAAGATTGTTTGTACCGGCGTGGTTCCGCCGACACTGTAATCCTGCGTGCGTAGAGCTTTGCCATTGTTTCAGCACCCCAAAACTTCCTCATGCGATCCCAGCCGTCCTTCGTTAAATTTTTTGCAGTAGGCCATAAGCCCATAACATCAATACATCATGGCCTCATGGGGAATTTTATTTTATTTTTACTCAGCGTATGCGAATTTCATTGAGGAATCAGCCTCTGTGCTTGCAATTGCATGTGTTCAAAATCTAGACGAGTTCATGTATTCGGAAAAGGGCAAATGATTGACTGCTAAAGGCTCTCCCTTTCCATTTCTTAAAGAGAGAAAAAATTGATCTTTTTCATTCAAGTATAAACATTTCGGGATAAACTATGATCATGCATGAATGCTGTAATGCTGGTGCTAAGAGCATCTTTCGCTAGACAAGTAACCCAATGGAATCATTGCGGGAGCTGCCTGCGTCGCCTTTTCCGGTCTGCTGATATGGTATATGCATCCCAAAAGCAGGGGAAACCAAATGAAAAATGCAGTGCAAAGTGCTCCTCGATAGATTACTCAACTGATTGCTCCAGGGCTATGATGAACAGTGTTATCTTAGCCCATAATGCAAAATTAAACATGACCATGCTACCTAATCCATCGAGAGCTCGATTGCCTGGTGCAAGAATCAGTGGACGAGGCCATCATTGCGCAGGATGGCGGAAATGACTTCCAGCTCACTCTCGAGGTCTTGGAAGCCTGAAGGCATGGCTTTTCCAATTCAGTAATGAGCCGCTCGAGAAATTCATGATTTTATTTTCACATGGTTTTTGGCGATATGATGCCCTTTCGGTATTTGAATTTCCGAGGCGTGCTTCTTGACATGGTAGTGGAGGAGGAAACATGATTGTGGCCGAAGGATCAGATGCACGATGATGCTGGCGCCGAAGATTCTGAATAAATCAGCCGTTAGAAATGGCAGTGTTCGACAATTTGGGCTGAAACATGATGTGGGCCGAAAAATAGTCAGAAATCTCCAGCCATGGAAGAGCCCAACTGATCACGGGCTGTCTGCCATGAATATGTCAGACAGGTAGAAAGCTTGGCCCAAAATCCCAAATAGGAGTAACAACACTACTACCATTATCAGTGGCCGAGCAGGATCAATTGGGCTCTTTGTACATGTTAGCATGTATCATGTATGTGTCTTTTTTTTTTCGGGGGGTGCATGTATGTGTCTTGTGCGCATACCAGACCGATTCTGCTCGGCACTAGTCACTGATATGCGCACAAGAAGTGATGATAAAGTTTCAGTAGCCGAGTATTAGTCCCGGACACGCATAGCTTAACGTGCCCGCACGACCATACGTTCCGTGTCTCCGTACCTCACCTCCCCTAGTTGATTTGGTTCAGTTCGCCTGAGTCATCTCGAAAGCGAAGGCTCAGGCTCAGCGGCTCAGCGCCTCAACGAAAAGGGCTCAAACGCGCGGCCGCGAATGTCCCTCCCTGCTCAATCACCGGCCGGTTAGACCGAAGCCGCGCAGCAACCGAAACCAGACTCGGAACCTGGAGCTTTCGAGCTCGAGCGTGTCACATTCCGTGATCTGTACTCTCGTTCTCCGATATGCCTGTCTCGTCTCGTGTCCAATGTTTGCGAAAAAGATCGGACGCTCTGCAGCAGGTGTTTGTTGGGAACTTAGGATACAAAATGGCACTCTAATTTAACCTGGATCGAGTTTAATAAAATTCGAATCATAATAATATATAATTTTAAGTTAAAAATATATATGACTGAATTGAATTAGGAAGGAAGGATGTGACCTGATACACCCTTTGCCAGCTTCAATTGCGGAGCGATCCTAATTTTTTCTCGTTTTGGTTCGAGCTCTTGACACGAGGCCCCGCTTGTCAGTTCAATGATTCGTCGTCGTGCTTCCCCAGGCGTCGATTCGAACCGGGACGAAGTCCCCAATCCCCTCCACGCCTCCCTCCCGCATCAAACACGCAATCGCCGCCAACTCTGTTGACGACCCCGCGCCGGCGTAGCTTCGCATCCACGCCAACGCCGCGACCGCCATGGCCTCCTCCTCCGAGTCCAGCAAGCCCAAGCCCGCACCGGCACCCTCTCGCCCTCCGTCCCGCGACTTCCTCGCCCACCTCGAGGCCTACCTCGCCCGCCGCGACGGCGTCGACAAGCTCCTCAAGATCTCCCGCTACTCCGCGCGCCTCGCGCTCTCCGCGGGTCCGCCGCTGCCCCCCTCCGCCTCCGCCCGCCTCAAGTCCTTCGAGTCCAGCGTCGGGCTCAGCCGCAAGGCCTTCCGCCTCGGCAAGTTCGTGCAGTCCCTCAACGCCCTCCGCGCACACCCGCACCCGCCCCCGGCCCTCGCGGTCCTCGCCTGCGGCGGCGAGGGCGTCTACTACTTCGTCGAGCAGTTCGTCTGGCTCGCCAAGGCGGGGCTCCTGCCCGCGCACCTCCTCCCGCGCCTCCAGCTCCTCAGCGCCTGGGCCGAGCTGCTGGGCTACGTCGGCTCCATAGCGATTAAGCTGGAGGAGGTGGCCAAGATCGAATCGTCCATCAAGGAGCGCCTCGCCGAGGGCTGCGGGGAGGAGAGCGAGGCCGTGAGGACGATGCGGGGTAAGCTGCTGCTGAAGCGGATGTCGGTGGTGCAGGACGTGGCGGACGCGGTCATGGCGCTCGGAGATGTCACTGATGGGAAGGGTTGGCTCGGGAGCTCCACGCTGATGGCATCGGCAGGCCTGCTCTCGGCGTTGATCAGCACGCACAAGAACTGGAAATCTTGTTGAAGCATATGAAGGTATATATTTTATAGATAGCTCATCATATGATGAAAAATAAGCTCTGATCGGACATCTGAGCAACAACTAAGGACTGCTTCCGGAAATCTGGATGCTCCCAAAACTGATACTGGTGCTCTGCCCTCTGGGGAATGAATGATTCATTCCGGTACATCTGGTTGGACCTCAAAATTTCAGGGTTTTCAGCCATCGTGATCATTCAATTTTAGGCTTACGCTTCTTATGTGTGTATCTGCTGTGTATGATCGATTTCAGATAAGATGACCTTGTTTTTTTCCATCTATCTTACTTTTAGCTGTATATAGTTCCCAAATCAGAACCATTGAGGTTGAGGAGCAGCTGCGCTGCTGAGACCTTGAGCTTTCTGTCAGGGAACAGATCTCCATGTCAAATTAACTTGCAGCACCAAGATTTATGTTTGCTCTCAAGATATCGAGTTAGTCATTATAATCAGCCTTTCATGCACAAAAGTAAAAAAAAAATGCACACATCAAAGACATGCATATACTTTCCCAGTCTGTTTTCTGTCTAGTTTTGTGTTAATAATACCAAAGCCTAAAGCAACAGTGGCCAATTTGGATGCCAACACTCTGGAGCTAATGTGATAAAGGCCTGAAACATCATGAAACAGAATGCTCATGTCTCCAACTCCCCAAGCATAAGTGAGGTATAAAAGGGATGAAGGAATACTGAATACTAAAGCTACGGCATAAACTTGACAATACCAGGAGGTCCAAAGTACATGAAAATGTCATTTAGTTATTGGCTCTTATTTTGCAGGCTGGATACAAATTAGATTTCATTTTTATGCTCGATCGTGCTTGCCAAATTCAATCAACCTGGAAAGAAAGGTGAGTATCTGCATTTCTATATCTCAGAGCAAAATAGGACTTCTGAAGCTGTCTAATTGCAATGAATCAATGCACTGTCAAAAATTTTCATTACCTCTTGCACCGGACCTGTCTTTCATATTGCTAAAGAGGAAAGGTGCAAGTGATAGATGTGAATAGCTGAATAGCTCTCTTCTTATATTCATTAGCCATTGATTCATGTAATGCCATAAACTATGGTGGTGTCATCAAATTTTACCTGAATATATGTTTCATGCAGCCATGGTTGGCTGGCTAGCAATAGCGTTACATGAGAACCTAATATTATCATTCACTGTGAAATTTGCTCAATTTGACTTTTCTGTTAAGATGATCTGTTGATACTTGATAGGGACTTAAGTTGCTATGGTATTAACTAGGGGACTGTAAGTGCTTCAAGGTTCTGCTGTACGGTAACAAGGTTTACCATGTTAACTTTTCGAAAAAAAAGGTTTACCATGATTAGTAAGACAATGCTGCCGCCACGTTTCATAAGTCAGATTAGCGTGTTTCGTTTCCAGCAAGCTGTCTAAGTTCAGCTTAAGGCTATTCTTGGTATACTGTTACATTTTTGGGTGTGATTTGCATTAACATATTGCTTAAGACTTAATGTAAACCAAATAACTCACTTTTTATTAGAACACCAAACCAAATAATTAATAAATGAGACAAAAAGAGGATGACTGCAATAGATTAAATTAGCAATGAACGTATTACTATTCTTGTTGAATTTGATTTGCGTTTACTATTTTCCAATTAAGACGGGGATATTTTTTATATATCTGCTTATAATGATGAGACTGTAGGGGAATTAATTTCTCCCATTATAACTTCGTTGTTCTACCGATTTAAACATGTCCATCACTCCAGCTGCATAAGTTTGAAAACTTAATAGTACTTTGTATTTACTGTTTGCCAGATGACACATGAATTATTTATGTGCTGCTTACATGGATGAGAATTAGGAGGATTAATTTGCCTGTGCTGTTGTACCTATTGAAACATGCCCAGCTGCATACATTTGACTAGTCGTGACTGCAGTTATATGTCCCGGTCACAAGTTGGATTACAGTTGGGCTTGAGATTATGAGCTGTTGTATCAGTTTTAACTAGAAAAGGAGCTTATTTATTCCTCACAAATACCATTCTTAGATATAAATGGAATGTATTGGTTCCTCTTAAAGTGTCGTGAAAACAAAATAATTTTTTATTTAATTGATGTAACCTCCCTTCCTTTTTTGAGAAAAGACTGCTTCTTGCCTTGGATCAGGTGTTGCAGCTCACATATGCTATTCTATTTCTATGACCAAACATGCCCATTTTGTGGTACTGGTAAATCAAACACATCTATGTTTGTACCATTCCTCTTTTTTTTGGACTGCTACCACATTCTTGGAGCCTCCCAAACTATCTCTGAACCTTTTAAACTGATGTCACATCGGCCCCAAGAAGTCGATCCGAGCCTCACATGCTCTGTTGAACTGTCATAACTACTCAGAACTCAGGGAAGGCGTATGCTATCATAAACCTGTTATCTGCAGCTCACATGGCGGCGGCGACAAGGCTATCCTTGTTTTGTTTTTCAGACCTGGATCTGGTTGAGACTTGAGAGATCAAGAATTAAAGTTTACTCCCTGTCACGTCGAATATTTAGATACTAATTACGAGTATTAAATATAGGTTAATTACAAAACCAATTGCATAAGTGGAGGCTACGAGACAAATCTATTAAATATAGTTAATTACAAAACCAATTGTATAAATGGAGGCTAATTCGCGAGACGAATCTATTAAGCTTAATTAGTCCATGATGTGACCATGTGGTGCTATAGTAAATATATGCTAATCATTGATTAATTAGGTTTAATAGATTCGTCTCGTCAATTAGCCACGGTTTATGCAATTAGTTTTATAATTAGTTCATGTTTAGTATTTCTAATCGGTATCAAATATTTGATATGATCCGAATTGGTCTATGGATCCAAACGAACACAAGGCTATGCTTTCATGCTATCAGACCACCAGTTTCTTTTCGTTGGGTTAAAGCTCGGAGAACACAGGAAAGCTGCTCGGCTCGGGCCCGTGCTGTCCATTTCCAGCACGAGCGGCCGACTGGCCGACCCCCTGAAAAGAGTATAAACCCGGGTGCCGTCGGACAGCCAGCGGGCCACCGTGAGGAGATGGCAAATTCTCCTTTCCCTTCCCTCCACATCACACTTCCCTCGAGTCACGGACACGTAAGGCACCACTCCACCAGGGCACGCCACTGGGCCGACCGACCGGCTCAGCCGCGCGGCCACGCCTCGGCCGAACCCACGCACCCAGCCGCGGCCGCATCGGAATCGCCCGGTGGCCAAAGCGATGCGAGAAACGGCAGGGAATGGAATACCGCGGCGCGGCGGGCGGCGAGTCCATATCCCAAACGGTCCAGTCCAACCCAACGGCCAGCCACTCCCCCACCCGGCCAGCCCACCGCGGTGACCGCACCGCACCCACCCCCTCGCTACGCGTTTCGTCTCGTGAGCAGAGAGAGAGAGAGAGGGAGGGAGGGAGGGAGAGAGGGCGAGGCGATAAAACCACCGCGTCCGCACCGCACCCCCCCACCCGCCCGTACGCGAACGCGGCGACGATGCTTCTCCCCAACCCCTCGTAGCCTCCACCCCACGGCCCCCATCCGCGGCCTCCTCTCCCGTTCCCCCCTTCCGTTTCCCTTCCTCCCGCTTCGCTTCCCGATTCAGCTCGCAACGCCGCCGCCTTCGCTGACCTCGCGCGGGCGCGGGCCGATTCAAGCCCGCCGCTACAGGGATTTCGGGAGAATTTTGGGGCTAGCGGGGGTGTGAACAGAGCCCGCGGCTCTGCCTTTTGTCGTCCACTGTTTCGCGTCAATTCTCGCTCGAAAAGGCAAGTTCCTGCTGATTTGGGCGGAATTCGCCGAGTCCCGGGTCGGGATCCGTCGATTTGGGTTCGGCTCGGGGGCGATTGAGTTCTGATTTCCCGGATTTGGTGTGCAGGCATGGGGACGGGGGAGGGGCCGCCGCCGGCGAGGCGAGAAATCAGCGCTAGGCGGCGGCGGTGGCTAGACGGGGACTACGACGACGACGAGGAGTATGTGCTGGAGGAGGAGGAAGAGGATTATGCGGAGGAGCTCTCCGCCTCGAGCGCCGGGGAGGAGGGGGAGGGTTCTGACGCGGAATACCAGCAGGACGAAGAGGAAGAGGAGGAGGAGATCGAGACGCCGCGGCCGAAGCGACCGGTAAAGGGCAGCGACCGCGGGCGGAAGGGGAAAGTGGATCCGGCTGCTGCGCGATCTCGGCGCCGGAAGTACGAGGAGGACGAGGACTACGAGGAGGAGGTCGAGGAAGAGGAGGAAGTGGAGGAGTACCGCGATGAGCTGGAGGAGGTCGAGGAGGAGGAGGAGGCGCCGCCGCGGCCGAAGAGCCTTGCGAAATGTGGTGGCCGTAGCCGAAATGTGAAGCCACCTACTGCGGCGAATCGATCTCATCAGCGAAGGCACTTGGACGACGAGGATATGGACTTTGACCCTGAGTTGGATGACGAGGAGGATGAGTTAGATGAGGACATCGATTTCGATCCTGAAGCGGACGACGACGATGAGGATGAGTACCAAGATGAGGAGGAAGAGGAACTGTCTGCTATCCGTGCCAGAAAGGTTACTGTTAAGAATCTGGCGAAGCAAAAGTCTGTTTCAAAGCGGCGAACGCTGAAGAAGAAGAAGAAAAATAAGGGATCTAAGGCTTCTGGGAAGAAGTCGGCTTCAGCTAAAGCGAAGAAGTCTGCTCCTGTTAGACGGCGTAGAAAGCGTTCAATGATTGACGAATATGAGGAGGATGAGGATGAGGATGAGGATGATGATGACTTCATTGTGGAGGATGAACGCCCCAGGAAGAAGGCCAGGAAAAGGAATGGGAGGGAGGCAGAGTTGGACGCTGAAGTATCACCTGTTGAGGAAGAGACATGGCCAAACCTTGAGTCAGACACATCAGACTTTGAGTTTGCAACATCTGACGAGGAACATAACAATGTTGAGACACCGGTAGTTGAGCAGATTACCGTCAAAAAGGGGAGGAAGAAGAGGATATCTGGATCTGAGTCGTCTTCTGATTCTGAATTCGTTGTATCAGATAAGGAATTGGAGGATTTGAGGGAGACTGAGCTTCCAAAGCCTGTGCCAATAATGCTCCCTGCATCGATGAGAAGGATTTGTATTACAAGGCATGGAGAAGGCAAGGGTAAGGAGAAACAGGAACAAGAGGAGGCTGGGAAGCCAATATGCGGGATCTGCCTCTCGGAGGAACAGAGAGCTACTGTGCAGGGCGTCCTCAATTGTTGCTCACACTACTTTTGCTTCGGGTGCATCATGGAATGGTCTAGAGTTGAGTCAAGGTGCCCATTGTGTAAGCAGCGGTTCACTACAATCACCAAGTCGTCAAAGGTGGATCTTGGTCTTGGAGTGAGGAAAGCTGTAATCAAGGTCGAAGAGCGTGACCAGGTAAGGTTTTGTTTTGTTTCGGTTGTTACATGATTTCAGATATGACAACTTTTCTTACTTAGGCCTGGTTTGGTTGGTTTGCTTATTTTTAAGCACCTGTCACATCGAATATTTAGATACTAATTAGGAGTATTAAACGTAGATTATTTACAAAATCCATTACATAAGTTGAGGCTAAACGGCGAGACGAACCTATTAAGCCTAATTAGACCATGATTTGACAATGTGTTGCTACAGTAAACATTTGCTAATGATGGATTAATTAGACTTAATAGGTTCGTCTCGCTGTTTAGCCTCCACTTATGTAATGGATTTTGTAAATAGCCTACATTTAATACTCCTAATTAGTATCTAAACATTGATGTGACACTTGCTTAAAAATAAGCAAAGGGAACCAAACGCCCCCTTAATATTCTTACCCTTTTAGATGGAACGCCAATTCAAAACAGAATTCATGAATATGTTTACTGCCTTTTGGGTTAGAGGTTTCATTCATTCTTTATAAGACTGTAACCTATTATTTCATTGTTAACTTGCATGTCCATGATGTATTTGTTCGCCAGTAATCCAGTGCTATGTAAAAGAGATAAGTGTGACTAACAAAAAAGCAGGGTTAGGAGTAGGCAACAGTTTGAAGTTTTTTAGGAAGGTTTAATTATTAAAGGAGATGGATTTAGGGGCAAAGATGACCTCAGATACCGATTTAGACTCACTTTAATAGACTCATGCATGTATGGCCTTTAGCCTTCCTTGTTCCTAATTTGTTAATTTTCTGGGTACTTCATTTCATAATTTGATAATTTTTTGTAAGCCTTCCTTGTTCCTACCCAATCATGTTGTTCACTGGGAAAATTCTATGCATGTCCTGTTTGGGCTTGCATCTTCATATTATGCATCAACAATAACAGCAAAAGCTGCTGTGCCAAGCAAGTTGGGTCAACTGGAGTTGAAACCCAACAATGGCCATATGAACCATAACAGATAGTAAGTTTAAAGAAGTGATATAGTAACAGTAGTAACAAAACCTGATTATTAACTCACAATTTTCTACCTTCCATGCACTTTTGTCTTGTATTAATTCATATAGACATCAGCACACTGTCACTAAAATGGATTTCATCACTGTTGCACTTATAATAAAGTTTTTTAAGAAAAAGATACTCGAACCTAGGAGGAACTAGGTCAAATGTACATTAAACTCGAGCTGAAGAACATATAACGTTCAAACTTCTGTTTTTCTATTTTAAGTTTGTAACACCTTGAGTTCTAACTTGTCATCTGTTGTCAGTTGGTAATTCTGACAATTCTCGAATATTGTAAGTTTGTTTGAGTGTTATATGCTCATCTTCTTGCTTATCGCACAGGTTTATCAGCCCACTGAAGAGGAAATAAGGCGTTGGTTAGATCCATATGAGAATGTCGTGTGTATAGAGTGCAATCAAGGTGGCGATGATAGTCTCATGCTACTATGCGACATTTGTGATTCCTCAGCGCATACTTATTGTGTTGGCTTGGGAAGGGAAGTGCCTGAAGGAAATTGGTACTGTGGAGGATGTAGACTTGGTGATGAGGGACCGTCCTATACCGGAATTCAGCGCACCGTGGCTTATGAAAGACAAAATTACAGAAATCATGTTGATAGTAGTTCTGTTAGTTTTGGCACAGCTGCACCTAGTGGCACATTGGAAAGGCCGCCATCAATCAACCCTCGCCGATCTTTTCAAGGGATTGATCTAAATCTATCCCCAAGAGAGTTTCCTGGGGAAACTCATCCTGCTGAATCACAAGTTTCAACTGATAGTGTATCAACTCCCACTGGTAGGCGTGCAACTCTTTCAGGAAGGCGTCAAATACATCGATATATTCGGATTTTGCTAACTAGACCAAGGCCACCGAGTAGACAAGACGCATACCATAATATTGCACAGCACAGTGGTGGTGTACCAAGAACTGAACCAAACCGTCGTAACTTCCCGTCTTCATCAGAAGAAAACACATCACACAGTATGCCTGATGGCATTCAGAACCATCACAATGGCCTTCCATTTGTTCAAGCTCACAACAATTTTGCTCCATGCATGTCCCTCGATGGTGATGAAGGTGTCAAGAGCAACCTCAGGAACATATAATACAAGCCCCCTTGTTAGGTAAAGTATTTTTTCCCAGAAAATTGTGCTATTTATACAAGTGATA
Organism: Setaria italica; assembly: GCF_000263155.2. NCBI lineage: Eukaryota > Viridiplantae > Streptophyta > Magnoliopsida > Poales > Poaceae > Setaria > Setaria italica. The sequence continues at coordinate 48,669,681 of NC_028458.1, read as the reverse complement.
TCTTCGTTTGAAGTCCAGAGAAATTAGCCTTAACTGTAAAATATGGCGCACTGTTTAGGACTGTGTTTATTTTAGTCTTTGTAAAGTCTTTTACTCGAACTAACACATACTGTTGTTTCAGAATGCCATTCTACCGTGTGAAGCTTACTAAGGGAGCAACATGTGCCATTTTTATTGGCTTGTGGAATTGAACATAGCAAGCGTATGCCTGTTGCGTCACCTTAACACCCTCCCAGAATTTACACCCATGCTCCCATTTTAGCGATGCAGGCATTTCTCATTGGAAATGGCTGGTCGATGTGGTCCGGCTCGTTGTGGGAGATGTGGTCAATGACATAACATACATGCTTTTTCTCGGGGCCCTTTGTTTAAGTTTAGGCATTTTTTGTTGTTATTGCCATTCTCAATTCATTCGGTCATTAAACACAACATCGAAAGATCACACAGCAACAAAGGCTGGATAGCTTCATATTTATACACTGTAACATTGTGGGGACACCATTTTCATTAGGCTGATCATTCTTTCTCTGTCGAGACGTTCTTTTAAGAAAGGTTGCTAGCTGTTCCCAGCCTCCCTCTTCCGTACTAAGCATGTACGTGGTGGTAAGCATTATCCAAAACTTTGACACTTCCAGGTACTAGCTTTCTGTTCTGTCAGTGCTGGTTTATTTTGGCTCATATTCTTCTTTCTGGAGGGCATGGTGCATCAACCGAGAAAAGTCGTTAACAATCTTAATCTGAATTCGACTTTTCCTTTTGAGTATCTTGTTGTCAAGCGTCAGTGAACGTACTGCGCATTTTTCGTGTGTTTTTCATAGTCTCAACTCGCAAGTTTGAATTCTCCCGTCATTTGACATCAGAGCATCTGTATTCACTCATGGAGACCTTCAGCCTCTCCCTTAGGTCGATTTTTCCCCCCTCGTGCACGCCAGTCTTGCTTTCCTGAACGTAGTATGCTGTATTGCTGTATGCCCCTATGTGCGCTTGTGGAGTTGTGGTTAGTTTGTCAGGCTGTATGAATAGCTTCATGGCCCAAATATTGTTGAAGCAGAAGCAGCTGGAATAGGTCTATAACCTGAACTGTTCTCAGTAAGGATGGTCCTCGGCTATGCTTGGTTCCTGCTAGACTGTCTGGTCCCAAACTCCCGATAGCTAGTGTTTTAAGGCATGGTGTTGTGTCTCGTGGATCTGCAGAGCCCTTCACGGCTACTGCCACATCAGGACGTCAGGTGCATGCTGAATGCTTAAAGGCCTTGCCTGATTGTTCCTCTTCGTCCGGGCTGCGATCTCTGCTGTCGATTCTTGCCGGTTTGAGCATGCCTGTCGCCCCTACAGGCTCCAGCTCTTTTGCTCCCGGCTGGCGAACCGGATGACGTGGACCTGGGACCCGCTTGACAGTTAGCGCTGAAATTTCACGTAGACTACAGCGACTGCACTTAATTTGACCTCGGCCATGTGCTAGGTCAGAGATGTGCTCGTTTCTTGTCAGTATTGGCACAGCTAATAATGCGCTCAGCTGAATAAATCAGAGTTGTTTGGCGAATGGCTCATAGAGTCATAGTTATGTGGTGGCAAGCTTCGGAGGATTCGTAATACAAACACGTTCAAAACTCGTATGTCAAACAGCGGGTACGGTAGAACGGGCGGCTACAACCCTGGGAGGTCCCCGTCCTCGTGCTGCCACACTTTCCACGGCGGGGAAGTTCAGAAATGAGCCCACATGCTGGAAGGCCATTATCATTTCATTTGCGTGCTTATCAGAAGGTCGCACGGCAGGGCGCGCACATGTAAACACTAAGACAACGTGTGAACTCTGCGAGGACGGAACGGAATCAGCCAGGTCACAGCCACAGCCACACAAGGGTCGCACATGGAAAGGAGGAACGAGGAAGGATCCCCTCCTTTCCCTGATCTAGTACTGATGCCACCCCCTTATTAACTGGTGATTGAGTGTCTCGAGGACCCCGAGCCGGTGGATTAGGTGATGATCGCCGATCTGGCTCCTGATGGTCAAAGTGGAAACCTGGTCCAACAAGCCAATCATCCAGATTCCAGGGCCCTGATGCAGTTTCGATACTTTGGCACTATGTGTATACCAGTTTATCAACTCCTTTCCTTTTTTTTTCTTTTTTAGAGAGGAGTTATCATCAACTTACTATAACGTGTATAATGTACGTAGCGCTGATGTTGTGGTTGTTGGGAGCATAAAATCGTACTAGTGTAATTTGGTGGCACTAAACGGTGAAGAGTTGTATAGCTTTGCCACTGAGCATCACCTTCTTGCATTGTGCCTTTCGGGCTTCGGGGCATGCTTGGAGCACGGGAACCTCATTGAAATTATTTTTTTTTCCAAATCTATTACTATCATTTTTTTAAAAAAAAATTCTAGTACTATCAATTCAATCGTGTAGGATTCAGGAAGGAAAATTCCCATTCAAAACATGACCTTTCTTGTGCTGTGAACCGAAAGGCAAGGAAAAAGCCACACCACAAAGGTGCATCCAGCTAGGCATAGGCGACTATTCACTATTGTTTGACTGCTGAATAGATAGCTGTACCCCCGTACTTTGCTCACCTCACCTCACCTCTGGTGCCAGACATACGCAAAGCTGCAGAAAGTGCCACGCCAGGGTCACGTCCCGTCTTACTCTGCCTAGAGGAGAGCAAAGAATACAATGCGTTGCGACTTGCGAGGACAGAGAACACCAACGCCTTCCCGTGACGTGGTTACTCGTAACGACCCGGCTAATTCCATCACCGTAATGCACCGTCACCGTGCAAAAGGAGGGGGGAGAAGCAAAGATTTTGTACTGGCAATAACCGCTGATGCGTGGCATGATGCATGATGCTGAGGTGATAAATCAATGGCCGCCGATGCAGCTTCCCATCACTGCTGAAGTGCTGATGCTATTGCCGTCTCCAGGCTAGCTGACCGATGAACTGCTTCCGGCTTGCTCTGTGGAAGTGGAAGCACATCGGAAAATGCCGATGTCTTGGTGCTCCCTCGGCGGCGTTGAATTTCCTGAGCGATCCATGGTCGGCAGGACCGGTGCTCCTCCTGCTTTCCTGTAGCCTCGTAGGCTTTATAGAGTGGGACAATGCTTTTTCCGGGGCTACGCTACGCTGGGTGGAGGCCGAGTCCGTTAGCCTCAAACTTTGCTCGTTCTGTACTCTTATGGGTCTTGTTTTGTTGTCCTGAATTTGGGTGTCCAAAATTACTATTGTAGCACTGTAGCACACTGTAGCGTTTCGTTTGTATTTGTAAATTATTGTTTAAATATTGACTAATTATGCTCAAAAGATTCGTCTCGCAAAGTACAATAAAATTGTACAATTAGTTTTTGATTTCGTCTACATTTAATATTCCATGCATGTACCGCAAGTTTGATATGATGGGAAATCTTCTTTTTGCATAGTATCGAAATTGGGAGTTTGGTTAAACTAAACAAGACCTTGGTTTCGGTGATCACTGCGCTCGGAAAGAGTCGTCTGGTGGGTTTCGCTCTTGATGGAGCGACGCCGCGACGGAGTGCACTCGTTTGGTAGGTTTGGTCCATCGAAATAGCAAGTTCGGTGGCACAATTGTTCCGTTGAGACATGCCACTTGCGAATGCGAAGCCTTGGCATGTTGAAAGTCTCGATTCTAGCTTGTGGCTTGCAGCCTTGCAGGCTTGGTGCGTTCAGCTCATAAGTTGGAGGAAAGACCGAAAGGGCCTCACGTATGTTGCCGAAGAAGTGCTTTTCACGTGCCTTGGCTGCTTCTATCATCACTATATGTCTCTAGTTGGCATGGGAACGCAGGACACATGTAACCCATCTTGCAACGTACTCCCTCCGTTCCAAATTATAGACTGTTTAGATAAGATTATATCTAAATACATAACAAAGTCTATGAATCTCAAAAAATCAAAACGACCTATAATTTGGGACGAAGGGAGTAAAATTTACCATATACTCATAGTATAACATGTCAAGTGATTGTACCTATTAGCGCTAAAGATCGGTCGATGATCCTCAGCGTCGGATACACGACCCGGGAGAATCTGCTTAACTCCTGTTCGGGTTATCGCCCTGGTGCGGTTCGCGCGGCGTGCCAGTCAATCTAACCTGTTGATTGACAAGGAAATAAAAGTATTAAATTCCAAGAGTTTCGATCGGCTAGAGTTCCGATCTATCTTCAACAGCGTGTTGGCGAATCGGCCAATTTACTGTAGAGGTAATCAACTATAAAACAGTCGATACCGCGTAGTGATCGTAAAGAAAAGCTACTAGAGCAAACTGAACAACGCTAGGAAAACAACACATGGGACAGATCTAATCGGTTGTATGATAATCAAAGGAAGAAAGCAATAAAAGCCGACAGTTCGTATCTCAAGCTGGATAACTGGTGATAAAAACTAAAATAACAGGTAGAACCTACGATTCTAGTTGATATCGATAACTAGTGAATAAATCCAAACGAAACAACAGCGATGCGCCCGAAGTTAAAGCTTAGATATTACTCGATAAACGGAACTTACACAATCGGCCGGAGATCGTGTCGATGCAGCCCTGCCAATCCGTACGAACTCGTGAAAGAAAAAGGTATGTTGGCGAAGTCGCCGATTTGAAAGTAAAGTACGAAGAAAAAGTAGATTGGTTGTATTGATTGATGTTGTTTTTACAAATCTCCAGAGGCAGTTATTTATAACCTGTTACAACTGATTTCCTAACCGACTAGATTCTATCTCTAATTTTAAATGATAACAAATATTTAGAAACACAACTCGCATCAGAGTTGGTTATCATATCCCCACGGGCCAATCTCTTTCTTCAGCTATCTTTTTCCATGGCCCACCTTAGGCCCATACTGGCCAAGCCGCTCCAGCTTCCAATCGGCCGACATTCACCGACCCTTTTTGGCAATGGGCCGAAATACTGTTAATTCAATCGGTCGATTCCCAACTGTAGCTTTTAGCTTGCCGCATCGGCCAGTCTTTTCCTTCCTTGACGCTGATTCAAAACACGTGTCAAAATCCGGCGTCAACAGTACCGTAATTGTAATATCATGACTTTAGGGTGACGCTGATTCAAAACACGTGTCAAAATCCGGCGTCAACAGTACCGTAATTGTAATATCATGACTTTAGGGTTGTAATTAACGGTTTCTCCTAAACCGTCTCATTTTTTACTCCACGACTAAAAGGTGAGACAATTACTATTTATTCATCATACATAGTGAATACTTGATCACGGGACATTTGAGCCGTTTTGAATAAAGTCATGGTTGAACACCTCTATATGACTTCATCTCTCTTACTAATTTTAAGGGACAAATACAATACTAGATGGGGCCAAAGCACCCCTTTCGGGCCTCCTGTGCAAATGTGATTTGGTGACGACAGGTCCGTATGTAATTTGCTTAATTGCTTTGTTACGTAAACATGAGAGGTGTCTACTTAAGTGTTTACATAATTGACAATAATGTCCAACGTACAAACTTTTTACAGACGGAAAATTGTCAAATACCATCTCTATATCTTGTTTGAAGTTTGAGGTTCTTCTCATAAGCCGTTTTATTGCAAAAGCTCACACTCTACTCTATTTTGTTGTAAAAATCACATAGTGGGCAAACGTCTAACCGGTTCTGTTCATTCCAAGGTACCGAGTTAAGCTTTATTCAAATGCTTGGATTAGGATTTTTCGTTAAGATGTATTTTTTTTTTTTGCAAAGATCATAGCTTCTGTGTGACAACCGTTTAAGCTCCATCAACGATTCTTTCTGGTGTAATCTTCAAAATGTGTATAGGACTAATTTCTTGGAAGTGTACAGTTTCGATAAAGACTATTCTGGCTGCTCCAAATTGATGAAAATATACGGAGTCGAGTTAGCATGTGCACACTATGGTTTTTTCAACATAATATGGGTGGACATTTGCAATAAATAGTTTACAAGGAAATTATTGAACCCGAAGTGCGGAAGTGGCATACGAGGTGGTTTTTTAACAAGGTTGCTAATTGATAACAGTTTTTTAACACTAAGGGGGTGTTTGGGAAACACCTGTTAAAGTTTAACACCTGTCACATCGGATGTTTGGATGCTAATTAGGAGTACTAAACATAAGCTAATTACAAAACTAATTGCACAGATGGAGTATAATTCGCGAGACGAATCTATTAAGCCTAATTAGTCCATGATTTGACAATGTGGTGCTACAGTAACCATTTGCTAATGATGGATTAATTAGGCTTAATAGATTCGTCTCGCGAATTAGCACAAGGTTCTGCAATTAGTTTTATAATTAGCTCATGTTTAGTCCTCCTAATTAGCATCCAAACATCCGATGTGACACTGTTAAAGTTTAGCACCTCGTATCCAAACAGCCCCTAAGAGAGTGAAAACGTGTCTCTCGACCTTTCCCCTTGCTACGATACAAGAGGGCGAAAGTGAGGCGACTCACCGTTCGGCGCCGCTTTTGCCGGCTCTCCATCACATCTGCCAGCCTTTTTGGAGTCGCCGCGTCGGAGGTGACGGAGAGCTGGGGATCTGATGACAGGGCTTGTTTAGTTGTCAAAATTTAGAGTGCCATAATTACTGTGCCAGCACTGTAGCACACTGTAGCGTTTCGTTTGTATTTGTGAATTATTGTCCAAACATTGACTAATTAGGCTCAAAAGATTCATCTCGCAAAGTACAACAAAACTGTGCAATTAATTTTTAATTTTGTCTACATTTAGTACTCCAGGCATGTACCGCAAGTTTGATGTGATGGAGAATCCTCTTTTTGCATAGTGCCAAAATTGGGAGTTGAGGGTGAACTAGGGCTAGTTTCCCGTTCGAAGTCGGTGCTGGATTGGGGCTTTTGTCTCCTAAGCTTCGGGTCCGATGAGCGCTTGGATGGCTCCTACTCCCGCGGCTGCGTGGTGTGCAGCTTTGGCGTCGTAGTGGGTGAGAGCTCCTCCAACATCGCTGCGAAGACAGAGTGAGTTTACTTCCCCATACTTTTTTGCGAAAGGGTGAGTTTACTTCCCCATACTTTTTTGCGAAAGGGTGAAGGTCTTAATCCTGTTTGGTTCCTTAAGTCCTGGACTAAAGTTTAGTCTCCTATCCTGTTTAAATTCAGGAATTAAAATCCATTAATGCAGATGAACAAAGACGATATTATCTCTAATCAATGCACATGGGACTGGGAGGGTTCGGGACGGGTGGGAATGGGCAATAAATGAGGGGCAGGAGTGTTTTCCAGTACTTTTAGTCTACTTTAATCTACCCCACTTGGACTAGAGGACTAAAGGGTTTAGTCCACATTTTAGTCCACATGTTTAGCACTTTAAGGACTAAAAGGGGTCAATATGGATGGACTAAAGTTTAATCCATAGTAACCAAACAACGCCTTATCGGTAACGGGGACTGCTTTTCTGGTTGTCGATTCTTTCACCGACGCGCGGCGGATCTGAGCTCCTCTTTTGCTTCCTGGCGTTGAGTGACCGTTGGGTGGCCGATGCTGGGGTTGTTTGGATACTCGGATCTAAACTTTAGTTCTTATCACATCCGATGTTTCACACTAGGAGTATTAAATATAGTCTAATGATAAAACTAATTGCATAAATAAGGGCTAATTCGCGAGATGAATCTTTAAGCCTAATTAGTCCATGATTAGCCCATGTGATGCTACAGTAAATATGTGCTAATTATGAAATAATTAGGCTTAATAGATTCGTCTCGCGAATTAGCCCTCATTTATGTAATTAGTTTTATAATTAGTTTACGTTTAATCTTTAATCTTTCTAATTTGTATCAAACATTTGATGTGATCCGAGTAAAAAACTAAAAATTAGTTTATATGGATCAAACAACCGATAGATGCGTCCTGACGTCCGGGCGCTAGCTCATGCGGCAATTCCAAGGCTTCGAGTCCTCCTGCATCATGGGGGAAGACGGAGCTTTCCTGGTGCCGGTGTGCGCCGTTAGCGGCCAGGATCGAGGATGACAGTGCGAGAGAAAGTTTAATAACGCAGCTAGCAAGCGGGCTGCAAGATTTCTCTCACTTTTTTTTTAGCTCACTCGTACAATGGTTAGCTCTTCACCATTAATATATGGCCCACAAGTCATTCTCACAAAGTTTCTTGATTCCTGTGTCCAAGTCGGTTGTAAGCTTATAGCCTGCTTCTTCTCTCTCACCTCTTCTCTCTCCTCCACGTCAGCATTCAGCCAGCTTACAGCCCCTTATTATACTTGCTCTGAAGCTACTGGAAGCTGGGGTTGTGTTTTGTAATTTTAAGTTTCTTCAACGTTTTGCAGTCCCACCCTAATTCAGTGATTAGGATAGTTTCTACTCCCTGGATAGTAGGATCAACTCCAAAATTGCAGAGATCAAGGAGTACATTAATTACTGCGTGCTTCGTGTAACGTTGCTTCGTTCCCATCTCGGAATAATTGCATGAAACGTTGCTCCGTCCCGCGCCGTTAGACCGAGTCGCGCGCATTTTCTTCCGAGCCCGTGGTCTTTCCAGCTTCCATGCATGTAGCCGCGCGCATTTTTTCTTCCAGTCTTCACGCCTGCATGCAGATGCAAATCTTACCCGCGCGGCCCGCTAATTTTTTCGGCATGCATCTACGCCCGTGTTAATTTTTTAGCTGCTGGCGCTTAACTAATATGGCGCGTATGAAAAATATTTTGGCAAGTGGTGCCACTAATGGCTCATTTGTGCTCCTATAAATAGGCAATGCTTATGCACGGCTGACAGCACATTCCTTTCTGTAATCTTCCTTCTTTGTTTGAACACCATGCATGGTTTAGATTTGAACGAGCCTATCAACTGGGATGAGATTGAGGAATTTGAGGGAGACGTACATGATTTGAGCTATGATTATGTTTGGGACTCCGGCAACGGAGGTAATCACTGAGAGTTTTCTTTTTCTATATATTTTCATTGTACGAGCTGTGTACTTAATGGCAATGATACAGCTGACGACGACGATGACGACAACGATGGCCAAGATGAAGGTGACCACAGCACAGTTGATGGCGACGATGAAGCAGTCTATGGAGACGTCATGGTTGAACCTGAAGCGGGCAGCGGTGCACACATCCTGTAGCAAGTTGAAGGGGAATCCGTGCAGCAAGTTGAAGAAGCAGATGTCGTGCCTCAAGCAGACGCCGGAGATGAAGCTGATGCTGTGGCATTCGACTTAGGTACTCCATCGCAAACCATGTTCTATTTTTCAAATGAGCCGAAGCTTTCTGCATGCAAACCTTGAATGAACAGTCCCATGCAAACCATGTTTATTTCTTCTTTATGTAGGCACTCCTGCCAATATCAAGAGGAGGCGGTACTACCCTCGTGATATAAAAAGAATCCTGTATGCGATGTGCTTAGAAAGATCAGCTCCAGGCATGATGAAGGAGGGAGTGACGAAATCCGTTGCTAGTGATATAGGGGTGTCGTTGAGAGTTGTCCAGCGTGTATAGCTAGATGCAAAAACTGGTGGTGGAATTTCAACTTTTGATCCCAATAAGAAAAAAATTGTGATGGTAAAAAACTTCCATTTAACCCAGATGTCATCAAAGATGTGCTACTTAGACAGCGTCATACTATTCGTGACCTAGCCAGTGCCTTGCATATGTCAAGGAGCACATTGCATAGGCGTCTAAAAGAAGGAAAGTTTAGGTGCCATACAAATGCCATAAAGTTCACTTTAACTGAACAAAACATGAAGGAACATGTGCAATTTTTCACACAAATGCTTGACAGCCATAGAATACCAGATGACCCAACATTCAAATCTTTGTACAATGTTATTTACATAGAGGAGAAATGGTTTTATAGGACAAAGAAAACTAAATTTATTACTTGGTGCCGGGCGAACAGATCCCTCTAAGAGCCGTGAAGAGCAAAAATTTCATTGAGAAGGTGATGTTTCTAGGTGTGACAGCCCGCTCGGGTTTGAGAATGGTGTATGCACATTTGATGATAAAATAGGAATTTTTCCCTTCACTAAATTGGAGCCGGCCAAGAAAAGAAGTCCCAATAGGCTGAGAGGTATGAAATTTAATTTTGTTTACTTAGGAGCAACTACCAATACTTATAGCAACTCTACTAATCTTGGTTACTCTACTTGCATGGTTGCATATAGGAACCTTGGAGCTCAAGGCCGTGACATCGGTCACGAGGGAAACTATCCGTAAGTTTCTGATCGAAAAGGTCTTGCCTGCCATCAAAGAAAAATGGCTTGCTGAAGAACGAGGGCGTCCAATATTCATTCAACAAGACAACGCGAAGACGCATATTGCAGTTGATGATCTGGATTTTTGCCGTGTTGCACAAGAAGATGGGTGGGATATAAGGTTGATGTGTGAGCCACCTAATTCTCCAGATCTTAATGTTTTGGATCTAGATTTTTTTACAGCCTTGCAGGCATTGTTTGAAAAATCATCTCTGTCAAACATCCAAGAAATTGAGGTTAATGTGATTAAAGCCTGTCTAGAACATCCGGTGGATGGACATGTCAAATGATGTGTTCCTTACACTACAAGCATGGATGAGGGAGATAATGCTTGCAAAAGGAGGGCAACATTATGCAATTCTGCATTTGAAGAAGGGAACACTGGAGAGAATTGGTCAACTTCCAGTAAGGCTGCAAGTAGATAAGGAAATTTATGAGGATGCAGTGCATTTCATCACTGCATAGCTTATAGAATGTCCCTTTTTGTTTGATCTTCAACAAACTAAATTGCATGTAACCGATTATATCATGTGACCATTTAGATCATTCATGCAATTCAGGAAAACTAGGAAACCAAATTTTGTACATCATAGGAAAGATGATTGCAAGGCCTTCTCATTTTTCCCTTTCTTTTTCTCTATCGGTAGCAACAGCTGCAGCAACGCTAGCTTCTTCCTCGACATCCTCAAATGAGTCCGGAACATAGATGTCGCCGGCCAGTGAGTCAGGGACGTACCAAATGCTGTCAAAGTCGGCGCCATGATCAACATCGGTCTTGATCGCGAGTGGACGACCTCCAGATTCACCATTGGCTTGCTACTGGATGGAGACGACATCTTCATAATTTTCCTTCGCCAGCTGCCGCGCGCGGATGGCACGGACACGAAATGCTCAAGCGCGGCAGAACTCTAGCTGCGCTTCCGTTGCATGCATCGGGCGCGCATGCATCGGGCACTCACGACTTGCTGCTTCGCCGCCCGTCCTTGAGTCTTCTCCAGCGCGATTTCTTCCATCACCACCACATGCAAGGAAAGTGCGAGAGAGAGGTGAGGTGGTAGTCATGATAGATGCTTGCAAGGAAAGTACTACTCGGGGTGCATATGTACTCGGTTGACGGCCTGGCCGCGAGAGTAATGTCCCTATTCCAACGGAAGGCGAGTGCTACAATGCGTCCAGCAATTAATCCGCACGCAGAGTGACGGCGCATGCGGAGCCTTAGGTAGTGTTTGGTTACTTAATGAAGTGGAACATGTATAGAATGGTTCACCTAGATAGGATGATCCTAAATGATATGATACAAGTTGGATGTTGGGTTGTCTGAATGGGATGGTAAATGGTTTTATTTGGTTGCTTGAATAGAATGATACAGGACGCTACAAGATCATGTTTGGTTGCCTGAATGAATCAGGGTTAGGTGTTGGAGGGGAGGCAGGTGGTGAAAAAATTCGTGCACCTTGGTCCTAGATGGGTTCGTTCGTTGGATTTTACTACACGAGACGATTTAGGATTGCATAAGAATATTCTTGGAATCTGGATGAGTCTATCCTGCACCGTTCGGTTCAATTCGATCAACCAAACGTGCTGACCGTTTCAGATTCAGCACAGACTCACATAAGTACCGGTTCATACAACGAACCAAACATTACCTTAGAGTCCAGCGCTTAGTATCCTGAGACAGTTCATAAAAGTGGTTACGCCTACTATCCCAAGACGGAGGGAGTATAACATTAAATAGCATGCCATGCAAGTAAAAGAGTGATGTTGCATGAGTTAATGGAGGGAGAGAAGGAAACTATTTCTCATGCAAGAAATCATGTCTACACACAAACCAAAAAATAGGGAAGGGGGATTGGAGAGGAAAGGAGAGAGAAGAGAGGAGATTGGTTGATATTTATTTGAAGAAATCATTTATTATCAATATAGTTTTATATCTAATATCTATATAACATGGTATGTATAGAAACTATGTGGTAAACTATATCTAGTGTCTACAGTAGAACTACGTGGTATGTGGTGATGTCTTGGGTTCGAACATCATTTTAGGACCGATGGCAGTAAAAGCACCGCAGCCCTTAAAGCCATCAAAGCTTAATTAAACGGGGTTTGTTAATTGAAGCACAAAATCGGAACTCGCCCGCACCGCAAGTCACCAGCCACTGCTACATCAACAGCGCCCAAGAAAAATCAAAACGGAAAAAACGGGCAGCGGCGTTCCTCTCTCTCTCTCTCTCTCCCCCCACCCGCAAGCGTCACGCCGCGACGAGACTCCCACGCAGTCCGCCCCGCGTCGTCTCGTCTCGCTCTCGCCTCGCGATGGCCGCCGCCGACTACGACCGCGCGTACCGCCCCTACGCCGCCCCGGCCCCCGCCCCCGCCCCCGCCCCCGCCCCCGCCGGCGAGTACGACCGCCCCTACCGCAACGAGGTCGTGCCCTACGGCGACCGCCGCCTCGACATCGTCGTCAAGCCGCCCGCCAGGTCGCCGCCGCCGCCGCTGCCGGCGTCCACCAGGAGCGGCGGCGGGGGCGGGAGCGGGGGCGGAGGGGTTGGGGGTTCGGCGTGGTGCTTCAGCGACCCGGAGATGAAGAGGCGGCGGCGGGTGGCGAGCTACAAGGCCTACTCGGTGGAGGGCAAGGTCAAGGCGTCGCTCCGCAGGGGGTTCCGCTGGATCAAGGCCAAGTGCTCCGAGCTCATCCATGGCTGGTACGGATCGCGCCTTCCTCTTCTTTTTCCTTTTCCCCGCTTCTCGGGTACTCCGCTCTCCTTCTCGATATTTTCAGACATGAAACGGCCTTTCTTTGGGTCCGAATCACGGGAGCTGTCCTTCAGTTGGGCAATGGATTCCGCTCAACAAGTTCAGTTCTTACAGAAAGTTTCAATCCTTCCTTTTCACTGTTTGTATGGAGTATTGGTACGATTCATTGCCATTGTCCTTGTGCCTCTCCTCATCATACATCGTTGCTTCCAAAAGTGGTTAGAGAACTCACTAGTACATAGGACAGATCTCTAGCAAATCACGAGCTCGTAAGCAAAATATGTCATCCTTTTTCCCTCCCTTTTAAGCAACCACATAGTGCTAGTTCATTCATCTGATGAAGTGATGATCTATGATTTCCTTTTCTCTCCTCTAATTTCACATTTGTTATTCTTCTTTTCCAGAGCCCGGGATCTCGTTGTAATTCTATTGGGATGGTGGAAAGATGCTGCAACAAAGTGCAAGGGGATGGGTGTTGGCCTGGGTGTATTTTGCTAATTCGCTCCCAAATGCGGAAGAAGATTTGTTCGTGAGATTGTGTAGGGAACTCATTCATGCTGCCCCTGGTTAAAAGTGGTTATAGGAAAGAATTCAAATGAGCTCTCCTGAGACTGCTTGTTATTGCCTGCTAATTAGCCCCCTAATTTGTTCAAAAATGTTTGAAGACCTGAATCCTGAAAAAGGAAATCCTCTGCATGACATGATACTAGTACAGTAGACCAGTATTACTACCTCTCTAATAATTCTTCCCTCATGCTCATGTGCAATTTGGTGGCTAGTCAAGAAAATACAGATCAGCGTGCTACAGCTGTTGCTTCCTTTCTTCCTGATAGGCAAATCCCAAGGACAGTAGCTGCTCTTGCAAATTTCCCAGCCGGCCTTTCATGCATTTATGTGGATGAGGAAAGGTCCAGTTTTTTTTTTCAGCACCCTATGATAGAAACATGATCACCTGGATCATGGGAGGAAAAGAGACCCCGCATTGGCTTTCTTTTCCGTGGTCTGAATGGAAAAGACCCACCTATTACTGGTGCTTAGGCTTAGTTTCAGTCATAGGCTGGGTAATCATGCGGACTCCAGCACAAGTGGACATGTTGCATATTCTTCGGTAAACTTGTTTGCTATTTCTGTCTTAACTCCCAGAGGTTGACAAATGACACTCGATCATGTTACCCCTGCGTGTCACCGTCGTGTTTGGATGTTTAAAAAGTTCTCCAGCAAATTTAGCTACCTGACGTGTTTAATCCAGTGTACCTGCCGAGACAACTTTGTGATATCACCTCATCTGAAGTCAGTGGAGTGCACACGCAAGGAACACTGCCGCAGTGCCGCACCCGCACCACGGCCTCCCACATGATTTCAGCAACACAGGTGGTGTTCCTGGCCGCGCGGGTCGGTGCATCATGAGGCGGCGAAAATTCAGCGTCCGGCCACGGTGGGCAGGCCTCAAACCCGCGTCCGCGCACGTCTGGAGTGAGCTGTCCGCCGCGGGACCTGGAGGCCGAGGTTCTCTCGGCGTTTTCCCGGGGTCGTGCCGTGACGCTGCCTGCTAGAAACCAGGTCAGGACCCAGCCGGAGATACGATGACTCTGTATACCGCAGCCGGTGCAGCAGCATGTGCCACACCCTCGTCGTCGCCTGCTCGCCTTGGCAGGACGGTTAGCAGGTTTCGGCCGACGGGCTCGGTTACAAACCCTCAGTTTTTCTGGGACATGGAAATTGACGATTGTACTCATATTTACTGCTATTGGTGCCTATGGGAAGATTTTATCTTTCCCGGATGAAGCTCACGAACTGTTGCCTGCGGAGGTCATATTATTCCGACGCACCTGACCTGATCTACTAAAAACGTACAAGTTTGCATTTGCATGCGTCCATCAAATTGGAGAAATTATGTTTTTTTAGACCAATTGGAGAAATTATGTTTTTTTTAAGGGTACAACAAGGACGCACACAACTAACGCACTCCACACTCACACTACACGCAGGCGCGTCCATACACACGCTTATGGAAGAGATTGGGAGGCCTAAACCTGCGGTGCACGGGAAACAACAATACCACCTACGCGTACGCGTGTGTGTCTCCTAGCGAACTTAGGACTAATCCTAAACACAACTGGGGGAAAAACCTCGGTGAAGCACCTAGATCCGATTTCAGGGACCCAACCCGGGTGGGCTGGGCGAACACCCTCGCCAGGAGCCACCCGAGCTATACGCTCGGTTTTCAATTGGAGAAATTATGTGTTAAGGCAGGTTTGGGACGGCTATGCTCCAACACCCGTGAAGGAATATTGGTCCAACATAGGCCCATGCAGGGATTCTCATCAAAAGAGAGCCACGACTGCCCCCAAAAAAGCCCAAGTGGAAGTGGAACAAAACAGATCGGCCTGTTTGCAGAAACTGTTCCAAAACGCCTGATTGCTTCATTCGGCCCACTCGTTCACCGTCGTCACACTGCTACTTTCTGGCGGGCGTGCTTCGTTCTCCCCGCCGCCGCTTCGCCTGGCGCAACCCTAGCCGCCGCCGCCGCCCGGCGTTCTGCAGGTGCTCCTCCCGCGGGCCACCGTACGCAGGAGCCCCCTGAAGCCACCCACGCGTGCCCGGCCTCCACGACCCATGTCGGCGAACCCCTCCCGCCACTCTGTAGCAGCCAGCAGCCTCCCAACGACCGCCTCCCTCTTCATCTCTCTCGAGGCGCCTCACTCCCAGCCTAAGCGCAAGGTAAGCATTTGTACCACCATCTCCATCCTCACCTGTTGATCTATTGCCACGATCGTGCTCCGTTTTTGCAATGCTTGTGCTCTGTTGATCTGTTGCCTTGATTCTGGTCTCTAACCACATGGTTCGTGCTTGTGTGTTTGTTACTGTATAATAAAGTTGCTGCAGCTTGTGTTCGTGTATATACTGGTTTCCTGAACTTGTTCAGTTCAACTGTCAGGTAGTGCTTTCTTGATTCAGTATAAAAATATAAATGGGATTTAGTGTTGTGATTGTACTTGCAGCCATGATTTTCATGATTTTAAATAGAGAATGTTTACATCTTACTGTTGAATGTTGACACAGGGTAAGGTAGAATAGTAGAAACTAATTCTATCGGATAGTGTTGGCAGAAATTTTACTAGCCATGCTTGCTTGCTGGTCAGAAAGGCACTTCAGTCCACTTGTTGATTGTTGTCTGTCACTCTGTCTTACTCATTGGATTAATCACTGCTAATAGTTAGGTTTGCCTCATTGTTTGTGAGACAGCAGATGGATGGTAGTCCTTTCGATAAAGCCAATTGGGACACCTTTCACAATAGAGTGTTCTGCGAGTTATGTCTCGCCATTTATTTGACTCATGGCCACCATCTAAGCAGTGACGCTATTTGTAATCCAAGCTGTAAACTGTCCAGGCAGTATGAGATGTACGTAATTTTCATTTTGACGTTGAACCAAAATGTTCAAGAATTAGGAATGAACATATGCCAACATTTAACAATTGAAATGAAATTAAATCTCTACCAATAAAAAGATATCAAGGGGGCGTCGACACCTGACCATGGTTCTGCCCCCCGCGTGGGTCTGCCTGCCCCTCCGTGCGTGCCTCTCTTGATAGCAAGCCCACATCAGAGAGAGAAGGGGGGGGGGGCAAGAGAAATCGTTGACAGACCTAGAGACGTGTGCTAACACGCGGTTCCACGCTCGAGCAGGCCCTACCAATGCATCTTCTCCGTGCTGAGCAGCCCAGCGGGAGAATGAAGAGAAGGGCGGGCGGAGCTCGGCTCGGGCCACGGACATCGGTGCAGCCGTGGGCGGAGCGGGGAGCGCAGGCGAGAATGCGGGTGAGCCTTGGCGCCGCCACGGCTGGGCGAGACGGGATGGCCACCGCTGGTGTGGGTGGAGCCGGTCCCAAGCCTTGCGGCCTCGACCGCCGCCAGCTCGTGGGGAGGACAACGTGGCCGGAGCTCGGTTGCCACGCGGTGGGCTTCGCCGCATGCCGCTTGAGCTCTGTCGTGCTGCGTGCTGATTTCGCCGCTCTACCGAGCCGTGTGGCGAGCAAGCATGGCAGGCGTGGCCTCGATCTGGAGCTCGCGTGTGCCTGCGCGGGACAGACCGGCAGCGGCATACGAATCAGCGCGACGACAAGACGTGCGGTTGAGCAACCCTAGGGCTGGAGTGAAGCAGACGCGAGGCCGGTGAGGCGCAACGGCGGGGCTGGAGCAGCAGAGATGAGGTGCAGCGGCGGGGCCATAGCAGCGGAGATGCGCGCGTGGAGGCGAGGCTAGAGCATCTCCTGGTGTAGAGAAGACAGTAGAGATGCGGAGCGGCGGTGGAGCAGTAGTTGAGGCGCAGCTGAAGCCCTACAGTAGCGACGAGCAACAGCACGAGCGGTGGTCGCGGAGCAACGGCGGCAGCTGCGTGGTGGAGAAGCCGTAGCACCCGTGGGCAGCAGCAAGAAATGAACGGATAAGGAAGAAAGGCTGGAAGAAAAAAAAGCAAAAAAGAAAGGAGAGAAATGCGTGTAAAAAAGAAGAAGGATCGGATGAGAAGAAAAGAAAGAGAAAACAAAAGATCGTGCGGGTGGCGGCTCACCTTGGCCGTCGGCCCTGGGGCCGCGCGGGTGGGGCAGCAGCACAACCTTACCCCTGCGTGTGTCGCCATTGCAGCATAATTTCGTTATGAGTTGTTTGTTGATTGTTGGATTAATAATTTTTACTGCCCGTTGCAACGCACGGGCCATTACCTAGTGAGCATTAAATTATTTAGAGGTACTACAGAGATTGCTCAGCAAAAAGGACAATCCGACCCTCCCACAATCTAGGATGCCAGCAGCCTCAGCTGAATACAATCCAGCTTCTAAAGATCTGCATTCTGGAAGCTGCCTTTTGTAATCGCAAGCTTAAACAAACAGGGTCTTAGTTATGTTGTCCGTCCCCTCCCTCTACTGGCATTCGATTGACTTGAACATTGGAGGTCCATCTTGTGCGCTCCTCTTTTGTTTGTATAAGGAACCCTAGATTTCCTGGGTGGATTTCCCCCCCTGTTTTAGAGTTACTTGTTCTTGGAGATCTCTTGCCCTGCTACGAGCAATCAAATTTCATTTTTATGTCTCTTGTCAGTTACGTACTGATGTTATCGATGCATAGTTGAGTGGCAAACCCATTCATGGTTCTGGTTCGGTTGTGTAGACAAGATCGACTGATCTCAGTTCACGCCATAGGACTTGGGACTTGAAGTGGGGATTCAGTTCAACTGAACCCGCATGTCCAGCACTAAGTCCATCCCTGCCGTATCAATTGATCTCCCATGGCTAACACCAGAAATTTTTGGAGCATGTTTCTCAATGAACACTTGTTCTGATTTGTGAGCCAATCACTTGATTTTTGGTGTTGTGCCGCTGTAGCTTCCTACCACAATTGCAAACTTAGATTTTAAAAAACACGTTGCTAAAACTCTTTTCCCTTTTAGAATCGAGTTAATGAAATTCTCTTAGCGTCGTCATGCTCTGTTTGATTCTTGAATTGCCCCTGCGCTTTGCTGGGATGGTTATCCTTTTTTTAAATGGTTAAAGTAAAATGTTTCAGAATATTTCAGTATTTAACTATATAAGGTAAACTTCTATGCTTATTTATTGTGATTTCTTTTAAAGGGTATTGATTATGTTTAATTGTTTATAGACTTCAAACAAAAGATTATATTTTGGCAATATAACATTATAAAGAATAAAGAGCAATGCTTTGTTATCCTCAGTTATGCATTGGGTTGTACCTTAGGATGTTGTGGCCTTGCCTGATCACCCTTTTCCGTTCCAATTTTTTTTCAGTTACCTTATGATGTTTCAAAATGTTGTAGCGGGATCACCATTTGCAAGTAGTTTAGTTTGATCCCTAGATGACGTGGGTATTTAGCTCCTTCTGTACTTCGTTCTATACTCAAATGGAAATCTAAAAATTCATGTGTATTTGATCCCCAATCCTGCACTTGATAACACTCTGTAGTGTTCTTTGCAAGAAGAAAAATATATAGAATGTCACAGCCATATAGAATCCCTTTTACACTTCAGTCCTCAGTTACTTGTACTATTCTAGATACAGCAGGTAGAATCAACACTTTGAAAGGTGTGAGTAGTGTGTTCCACAAATGTTAAAACTTTGGCACCTAGAATTTAAAGATAACGGTGGAGGATATTCTAGAACATCTCTGAAGTTGTGCTCAGCTTTAGTAGAAATTGTATATTAGCTTATCATTAGTTGCATTCAGTACTGTGGCCTTCTCTGTTTATATATTTTTTGAGGTGATATGTACTAGTAATACATCTTTCTGCCTTGCTTTTTGCATACCAGGTAACACAATGAAGGTCAAGATTCTTCAGTGGCATGCAGTCGCTTCTTGGACGTGGGATGCGCAAGATGAGACATGTGGCATATGCAGGATGGCATTTGACGGCTGCTGCCCTGACTGTAAGTTTCCTGGTGACGATTGCCCGCTCATCTGGGGTGCCTGCAACCATGCTTATCATCTTCACTGCATACTGAAGTGGGTCAATTCTCAAACATCTACACCCCTTTGCCCCATGTGCCGTAGAGAGTGGCAGTTTAAGGGCTAAGGCACAATGCCGCATCTGGAGCTGTATTATCACCAAGTGGCTTTCATTTCTCCTTGCCTCCTTGGAGAACGCTGTATTGTTTGCTGAAAAGTACAAATCCTGATTGCCAGCACCTGCTTTAAGTATCCCTGTGTATGCTTCTGAGTTTGTGACCAAGCAAGTGAAGTGATAAATTTTCTAAAGGCTGAGGTCCCTTATCTTATCGCAGGTTTGTTTGTTCTTATTGTTTATCTTCTGTAGAATTCTAGGTGTCAAGTGCAAACCGCTGCTAAGCAGTTGGTTGAACTGTGTTCTGGTAGAGTAGCTTAGGTACTTCATAACAAGCAGGAAAGGATTCCACATGTAAACCAAAGCAAAGCAGTTGACTGAATGCTGTTCTGGTGGAGTAGTTTAGGTGCTACATAAGAGGTTAGCAACAAGCAGGAAACTGTATATAGCCTCTCATACTTTTATCTCTGTTCTGTACTTCCACCACAATAGCGATCCATCAATTAGAAGGTCTCAGTCATAATATCAACTTTAAGGAGTGCGTGCTAGATCATATTCTGGAAAAGGAGTATCTGAAACTGAAACATATTAGTAACGGTGCTTGCAAGTTTCTCCTATTGTGGTAGGTTGTACCATCTGTTCCTCAAATTGTGTTTGTTCTAGTTTGTTACATACTTCTGTTTTTTTCCCATACTAATGTAGCAATGGTGTAATATGCCAGTATGCCACTAATAAAAACTTAAGTGCATGAAGTTTCATGGATTGACTGTTAATTCTTACTGTACTAACATGTCAACATTGCTCGCTATCTAGCTTTAATCTGGATAGATTGAATTGATAATTGAGTTATGTCTGGCCTTTTTACAGACGTTTTTACATGGTTTGGGTTCCTTGTGATTGGAATTCTAGTTGGTACAAGTGCATTTAGACTTGTTACATAAGCTTCCTAAAATTTGCTCACTTGTTCGTGGGAGCGGGAGTATGGCAACTCCACGCCCTGAGTTTTCCATTCTGGTTATCCAATTCTAGGCACAGTGCACCTCCAATAAAATAGTTGAACTCATTCTCTAGGCTCAATGCACCTCCAATAAAATAGTTGAACTCATTCTCTCATTCTGACATGATAACTTTTGTACTACTGTATGGCTGGTAGGTGCCTTCCTTAGGAATACATTTCTTGCCATCCGAAAGTAAATGTATAGTTTTTCTTTGCAGAATCTGCCCCGGAATTGTTTTCCTTTTCTAGTGAGCAAGCTGGCACAAAGTTTAAATTGTTAGGGAAAATGCTATTTCAGACACAATTTTAGACTCAATATTTTTTGGCATCAAGCAAGCCTTGCTTTTGCGTGCCAATGATCTGGGACATCCAGACTGGATCTTGACTTTTCCAAGGTCCTTTGACCTGAATCTATTTCGTGTAGATGCGCTGCAGTGTGCTGTGCTGTCCCAGTTTGTTGGGTGTGTGCAGGGCAACCCTCTCCTTCCATTGCGTGGCCGCTACTTCTTTTGATGCTAAGCCGTCGATGCTTGTCGGGCTGATGGCACGTTAGCAACTGAGAAATACTGCTATATTATCTCCAAATGATTGTTGACAGCAGTGGCCTTAATTCTAAGTACCAGGGTTACCGTTAGCCTGTATTATTGCTCCTTTTGCAGATTTGCCTTGTTACAACGCTCCAAAGTTCAGGTGAAGTGTACTTTAGTTGAGCCCTTGAGCCTTAGCACAAAAGCAACCTGGGTGTTTCTGAATGTGACAACAAGGTGTGTTTGTGAGGAGCAGTTTGGTAGTATGTGCATGACAGCACTCCTTGGGTCGACTATATGTTTTCCAGCTTGTGACTACTGTTTCTGTCTGTCAGCCTGGGGATACCATGTGAGGGTTTGGCCCCAGAGATCAGAGGCGTATAAGATATTTGTTCCTTCCCGGTGTTCATGCTTACCTGAAATTTCTTGGGAAGCTTCCTGCTAAGCCTCGTTTTGTAATTATTTGCTAAGCATGTTCATGTTCGTAATTTTATGCAACACTGTCGAGTGTCTTCCATAGTTTAACTTTGTAATTTCTATGCAATGTTGTCGCCATTTCCAGACGTCGCAAGGTTATGCATGCATCCTAGCAGAATGAACATCTTCGCGCATTTGAGCGCTCATTGGAATACACATTTCACATGTACTGATAGTCTGATACAGTTTGAATGGAACCTTCTTTTTGGTATTATTAGATCTTGGGACCTTGAAGTTGAATCATCGAAGCGCTAAACAACGCTGTTTCCGTTCTGCTCGGCACACAGGATTGCTGGAGGCTGCAGCTGTTGGCCTGCGCTGCATATCATAGGTTGCCTGCTGCTGCTTGTGCTAGACTGCAATGTTGTTGTCCTTCGTGGTCCTGAAGCAGCTATCCGCCGCGGAAATTACGCTGGTTGTTGACATCGCAGGTCTTCGTACGCGGTTCACGTCTCAATAAAGAAACCACGTAGGCACGTAGTACCTGCCGCCCCGAAATGAGCAGGCGAGCAGCTGACCACCAGGATGGGGGTCGCGAAAAAACTTGAGGATCTGGAGAAAGGGTGAATGTGCATTTCATCCTCCAAAATATTAGGACACGTTTGACGACGGGATCGCGTATGTGAATACGTGATCTTCCCGCCATGCTGCAGCTCAGGAAGAAAACCGTGAGTGAAATCATTTCAGCTCGCAAAGTCGCAACACGCCGGTCGTCTGACTTTGCACCGCAGCTCAGAATTGGCTGTGAACGAAGTACTGGAACTGGTTACCAGGCACGTTACAGTGAAGCAAGCGCGAAGCAGCCCGGTAGGACCTTAGGAGTTAGTGGGCAGGAGCAATGCACTGGGCCGATCTCTGATCAGTGTCGTCGATCTGAATCGTGTGTGCAGGCCGGATGTACGGCGCGCGCGAAACGAGACAAAATGATCAAACGAAGGACGCGGACGGGCGGTCACCCGGACGAAAACCGTGTGGGGAAAACGAAAACGACTGCAACCTCAGGAGGAAAACCCAGGATCAGCAGCCGATCAGGAATCCGCTCGCCGGATCGAGCGCGCTGCGATCGGCCGCGGGGCGCCGACCGGCTGAGGAAGAGGCCACGACAGGGACGCGCGCCCCCCACGTTCGCAGGCACGAGCCGCGACGCGCTGCCGCACTCCGTCCGATCCCGTCCGCCGATCAAGCGGCGGACACTGCCCCCAGTCCCCAATCACGCACTCCATCTTGTTCCGGTTTTCCGGCCGCCGCATCCCGAAGGCGTGAGGTGTGAACCTCGTCCGCCTCCCCGGCCTGGCGCCCGGGCCCCACACGCCACGCCCGCCCAATCATGCCCACACTGCCTCCAGCTTACGCCAACTGCCAAGCAGGCACGCAGGCAGCTGCTAAACGCGTTCGCTTCCCCCTCCCGCGCCGCGCCCGCGCTCCTCAGCAAACGCAAGCAAGCGCGCCCCCGGGCTCCTATTTAAGCTCGCCCCGCCTCTGCCTGCCCCACTCATCTCAGCATCTCACCATCGCTTCAAGCCAAGCAATCACCTGATCAAAAGCAACGATCCAGGAGCAAGCATCATCACCCCGCAGTAAACTCTGCGCAATGGCGGCAGGGAAGGCGGCGCCGATGAAGAAGCCGTCGTTCGGGACGCGGGCGTGGCGGCTGCTGCGCCTGGCGGTGCTCTGGGCGCGGCGGGGCGGCGCGGCGCACAGCCTGCGCCTGCTCCGGACGCTCCGGCGCCACGGGCACGGCCTCGGCCTCGGCGGCGGCGGGGCCCGCGGCGACCGCCTCCGGCACGGGGAGCGCGAGTTCTCCATCGACGAGACGCCGGCGTTCCGGTTCCGCACCCCGTCCGCGCGCGTGCTCCGCCTCATCCCCTGCATCGCCCCCGAGACCCCGGGCCTCTACGGCGACGACCGCTACTTCTTCCGCGACGCCGCGGCGCGCGCGCTGGAGGAGGACGACGCCGAGGCGTACGGCAGCAGCTACGGCGCCGACCAGCTGGGTAGCGAGCGCGCCGGCGGCGACGAGGAGGAGGAGGAGGAGCTGAGCTGCTACTGCGCCTACGGCGGCGGCGACGACGAGCAGCTCCTGGAGCGCGCGGTCGCGGAGTCGTGCCGCGCGAGCACGGCCGCGGAGGAGGACGCCGGGGTGGACGTGAAGGCGGACGAGTTCATCGCCAGGTTCTACGCGCAGATGAAGCTGCAGCGCCAGATCTCGTGGCTGCAGTACAACGAGATGATGCAGAGGAGCGTCAGCTAGATCGATTGCTCTGTTGATCCTTGATTACTAGCAGTAGCAGTTGAGTTTTGGTTCTTTCGTTCGACACATATGCATGCACAGCACCTGTACACAGAGTTGCAGAATTATTACAGAATACAATTTTTTTCATTGAATCCGTGCCTGAGTTGGCTTATTTCCTTGTTAGCCGCTGCACGTTTGTTTGTGCATTTGAGGCAATATGATAAGGCGGCCACTAGATTGCTTGCTTGATTGATTCCAGCGTGTTGGCTCCTGGTTGTACAGGTGTTCGTGCTTTACATTAGCTGATGAATGACGTGTCCTTGTATCAGTTTTTGTCGTTAGTGTCCACATACTAGTTAAATACTTGAGACGTACACCTGAACCATGATTAGTGCTAATGACGATGGGACTGTATACGTGTTGGTGTTGATACAGCAATAGCTTCCTTCAATAAGCCTTGTGGCCCTGGCCCGTGCTTCCTGTACACGTACGACTACACTACTTCAGCAATTTTCATTTGTTGACATGTTATGCATCTTTTTTTTTTGTGAGGAGACTTGTTATGCATCTAGTTGGCGAAAGTAACGAAATTAACATAAAATTAACGGGGAAAAGGAGAAAGAACAGAGGCACAGAGACACAGAATCATTGCTGTCCAGTCCAGATATTCAAGGCCGTTGCTGATTCAGTTCAGGTGGTGTCCTGTGGCCCTGCCTATCGTTGCCCATGTATCACGTCTGCCGCATGAGTCATGACAGAGTGGATGCTAGCAAGTAGCAACCCACGCCCGACGTGCTGGCAGTGGCAGGAACACATGCTGGCAGCGTGGATCGTAGAATGAGCAGCATGACCTTATACGAGGCCTCTTGATTTGCACGGTGGGACTGGGACCTGAGGTTTAAGGGAACACATATTGACTGATTGACATGTCTACCGTCTGGGTTGCTGCTGTTTCTTTAACCACGGAAAGCTTCGAAAACAAGGTCGTATTTGCCTTTGTTGTATAAAGCCCCTCCTGCAATGTGTATCATCAGTGGTCTGCGCGCAGTACGTCATCAGAATGGAGGAGCTCAGGCAGTGAGGTTGGTCTTCGGCGTCCTCCCTGTAAAGTTGCAAAAGTTTTCACTTCTTTCGAACTGATGATACGGTGGTTGGGCTTTTTATGGGATTGTATGGCAAATGGGCTGGCCTATCTCTACCACTTTCCAGCCTATATTCTGTCCATGGCCTTGTTCCGGTGTGCACGGACCGTACCTGACACCTTGTTGATTCTTCGGCTTCGAAACCCAAGCCCAGTGCTACAATGCTCAGGGCTTATCAACACGCCTGACCGAATCTTAAGAAAAGTGCCCAAACCAGTGCTAAACACTTCACCCGTCTTATTCAATGCCAAAATGAGCTTAATCACCCCCAAAAACCTACTGGATATCAAACCATAACTTAAAGTCACAGATCCTGGCAATCAGTACCACTGAATTTGAAACCAAGCTCCTCGCAAAAAAAAAAAAAATGATCAAACCTAGCAAACACTCGAGTTGTCGAGCTAACATCGAGATCCTCCAGGAGATGGGGCCTTCTAGTGTTTGGCGCGCGCCCCTGCGCAAGTAGCGCTGCACGATTACATACTGTTGCAGTAATATTTTTGAATATATATCAAACTTCTGAAGGCAGCAAATATCGGATCTATGTCAGTATGCTTGAAAACTGGTGGAGTATCATGTAAAGAGTAAGTTTCTCATATCAAACTGGAAGCGCACCAAGGTTCATACACTTCTTTGTATGCCCCTTATTTTGTCAGCATACATGTCTGGTGCTAAGATTGATGTATAAATTATTGATAATATAGATGTAGGAACGGTGTAGAACTGTCCACACGGGTATGTTCAGTACCACGATAAGCCAGTGGCAAGACATGAAGACAGAAACGATCGCTTGCTTCTATTTCCTTCACTGTTCTCACTGATCCTTGTTAATTATATACCGCAACTATCAATTTAGCAATCTGTATAGGAAAATAAGTAGGTGTTATAAATATAACAATTCAGCGACATAAATATGGTCTCAGAAATCTATCAAACATGACCAAATATTGTCAGGTGAAACCATCAATATATGTATTAGAACCATAATTGCTAACCTGTTTTGGTAGAACATTTGTAGCAAAATGAAAAACTAAAAGGAGTGGTGTTTAAAGAAGATAAACTGATGAAGGCCACATATCTTTTATTAGAAGCTGCATTAGTGAAATATATATCTTGGAGCCTAATCCAAACCTACTCTTTTTTTTCTACTCTCATCTCAACTCTCAAGTTATAGTAACTTGTAACGGCAGTGCATTGCTAGATTCTTAAGTTTTAGGAACCACCATGTCTAGAAATATACACTGATTTGTAATTCAAATGTAACCAGCCAAATGTGTCAAAAAGTTCAGGTTCCAATAATAACATGCTAATAAGTAATGGAACTGGTAATTTGAGGCCACCAAGCATGATTCATTCAGGCATGCAGTCTGAACAGGCTATGTGCATGCATGCGATGGACTGATGGCACTGAGCATCAGAGATCAATGGTAGGGACATGCAATGCGCTCACCTCGACAATATGCAAAATGCATGATCTGGGTGATGGTCTAGACTTATTTCTGCGCTGCAGCTGCAGCTCCCCCTCACTGTCTCCATTCTCCATCCATCGCGCTAGCCTCTCTGCTAAGGTGGCATTTAACTCTTTACCGTAGACTGTAGTATTAACATATTTTATTCAAATATAGAAACAAATCAACAGAAATGAACCACCAGGGAGACAAGCAGCTTCCTGCTTAAATCTATCTTCGTGCAGCATCCTATATCCAAAAAGGAAAAATTCTCAAACAAACACATTCCTTGAATCTACCTAAAATGAGTATGGATGTGAATAAATTGGATAGATTTGAAGCCCATAATCACAAACAGCAGCAATTTGTCAATGAAAAAAAGAGCTGAGCTTACTGCAAACTGAGCAACTATTTGGTGCTCAAATTACAAAATGAGATTTAAGCAGGAGTGCTGCACCATGTACTGCTTTGTTTCTGCTTTAATTTTATTTAAAAATGGGGGGAACAGAAAGTGAGGAGTTTACCTGCCAATGCATTTCTAAAATGATAATCAGAGAACCTCGTGCTTGCAACCTTGATTTTTGGCGTGAACTGAACAAATATCTGAGAATCTGAATAGCAACGGGCAAAACTGAGTGAGGTTAGTGACAAAATACAATGAACAGGTGATAGTAAATCAACAATCTTATAGCTATAGGAAACCCTGATCGATTTTTTTCTCTTTCTTTTAATTAGATTTAGGAATGACAAAACAGCTAGATACTATGTAAATATGGTTGAAACTCTAGCCTTCATTTGAGTAAACTTTCAATTCTCTAATACCTTCACTTCTTGTCAGTTATCCAAAATTTCTACGGATCTTTATTTCGCTACTATTTTGAGCCTTTGGAGACAAAGGAGAAATTATTAGAATCCCAACTTTGCCATGTAGCCTTCTCATTCTTTTCTCTTATTCTTTGAAGATTCTTGAAAGGGCAATGTCAGACCATGGATGGTTTACTGCTGATGAAACTGAAGAGTCCTGCAAATCCTAACTTGATTCATAGTAAAAACACATGTTTGTGGTGACTGACCTGAAGTCATGGGTTCAGATGTCGAGATCCCCTGTTCCAGGGTTCCCTACTTAATCAAGATGAATGGGTCCCCATGTACTCGCATTCTTACTGTTACAGGCACAGTTGAAGCTGCCCAAACTGGAGCTGACAACTTTGTGCTGTCCATCGACCAAATTGAAACCACATTACAGTTTTTGCTTAGGTGATCAAGATTTGATGGGTTCAAGTGATCACTACTTGAATAGTGGTGCATTTTAAGTCCAATATTCTATCTTGGAGTAAAGGAAAATGGTACAGACTCCACACTACTTGAACGAAGAACGCTAAAAATTTTTACGAAGCTTGAATCCCATTTCCTACTTTTAAGCTTCATATGCAGCTCAAGTGGTCAGTGCTATGTAGGTCAAGGTAATGCTTAGCCATGTCTCAAAATGAATAAATCAAATACTGTGACATATGTTACAGCTCAAATTGTTAAAATGGAACATATACGCACCTCTCTGGTTTAAGGAAAAACATAGAGGAAATCTTTATAGTAACTGATGCGGTACAAATGTAGTGCTGAGTATTGAACTTTGAATGCAACAAACATACCTCCAAGGTAACCCCAATTTGACATCGATGTGGTAGGGTTCCTCGGCATACTGTCAGAATTCATCAGTGAATTTAGAAATTTGAGCAACAATAGAACACATTTTCAGAACAGTCAATTGATGTCAATTTGGCAGAGAATATCCTTTTCTGTTCTACACCCTAAGACCGACAATTTTATTTTTTTAATAAAAAACAAAACTGAACTAATTTAGGCAACGTTCATACAACTTATGTTTGATTGTTCCTTCTTATACCCGTTGAAAGTGCTAATGGTATTAGTTTATATAAATATTACTGTAACTCAATAAAAGCCTATTTGATGCTCACCTGAAGTCGATCCATCTCATGGGACATTGTTTGGTCCTTATGTTTCCATTAGTGCTTGATTCTGCTTGTCCAATGTGAGTAATAATTATCACTCCAGGGATAATTAAGTGATTCACAAGAAAATAAACTCTTAACAAAGTAAGGTTGTGCTTAAAATAGCATATCAGATATGGTTGGCATAAAAAGTCAGGGAAAATCGGAAGGCATCCTAAAGAGTGATATATGGATTGATCATTGACTTCGAAACTTCTAATACGTATGCCCTAGTTGGTGAAACCAAACACGTTGTCATCCTTCACATGTCACCTGGGCTGCTGGGCAGTGGCACACCAAACTACCTTGCTGATGCAAACCACATTTGTGATGCATTGATAGATGGTAAGTTCTGCAGCTCAGGCGAGGATGAATGCTGGTGATAGCCAAGCACAGCCCCAAGGGAGGTCCCTGATGAGAGGAGAATAGCGTTACCGCAATTTTAATTGCAAGCAAAAGAAAATACCTTCTTGCATCATTTAGTAAGGCTAAATAAAAGGATTTATACAGCATGCAAATAACCACCCGTCAGAAGCCTCTCAAGTACTTTTCTCTGTCCCAAACCAGAAAAAAGCATCCAATATACTAATAGAGATAGCAAAGAGACATTGTGGAGATATTTGGGAAAATAGGTGCACTTCCATTGTATTATTTCATCAGACCTATAAGAGCTCTAAACATATATGACTATTCTGGTCAATTTTCTTGTCTTCTTTCACCTCCTCCAGCTGCTATGCATTTGGCAAATACTGCTGCTAGGAAGGCAGCAGTTGTTCTATCTAATCTGAAAAGTGGGAATAAGAACATGTACAGTTATTCCAAAGATAGTTCCTCTATTAAAGCATGTTACTTCTGACTGATCTCTTTAACATTTAGTATCTTTGCTTATGTTCTTTTTTCTCAACTATGACTTTCTCTTATAGTTATGCTTCAAAATTGTAGTAGGAAATATGCTACATCTTATTTGGGAAGCCTGTATAGCCTGGAACTTATTTTTCTCTGGTTCATATATCACTTTCACCTTGTCATAGCAGGAAACAACTTTGTTTTTGTCTCTAGAAGGCAATGCAGGGGACATTGGTTTTGCAACAGCTGCAATTGCGTCTCCACAGGTCACCACTTTGCACACCGCTGATCTAGTTGCAGTCACTTGTTCTACCTTACATTACTGCTCTTATGCATCAAGCATAGATAAATTGCTGAACTCAAGTGAACTTTGCAAACGCAGAAAATATCGGTACCGGAATTTGCTTAACACAAAAAAAGCAATTAAAACAAGAAATAGGTAGTCAATCTTTTGTTCAGGCAATACAGCAAGCAACTGGTGTGCATCAGAGCTGAAGCAGAAGGAAGGGCATGGACCTGTGAGCTTTCTCCATGGTAGGCTCATCCTGATGCCCTTAATTCACCGATAAATCTCGTTGTCCCAGGATAAACTTGACGAATCAGCTTTCTCATCACCAAATCAAGCACCTACAATGACCAAATCGAAACAAAACAAACCAAAACGGAATACATATTCACAAAATCGAACTGCAGATCAACCAAATCAATCCATGGATGCATCAAATTGAGGGGGCTGCGATAACCTGGAAGGGAGGGCTCTGGGAGGTGAGGATGCCGGAAGGTGCGGCCCATGGATGTGAGGAGATGCTGCAGTCGCGCCGCATCTCGCCCTTGCGCTGCCATCTCCCTCGCTGGGAGCACTGAGAAGAGCACCGTAGAGGACGCACGCGAGGGAGAGACGGTAGGGCGGCGCTGCTATGGGAGGAGAGGCGGCAGCGAAGCAGCGCTTGGGCGACAGGAGCGGAGATTCGAGACAGAGACGGCGACGGGAGAAGAAAGTTCGGGAGAGGGAGATTTTTCTTTTCCTTGGAGCAATCATGTGTTGACACGTGGGCTGCACAATTAAGCCAAGCTGTGGAGCCCATCCTAAACGCCGTAAATCAGCGATCGAAGGATGTAAATTTTTTTTACTTTACGTGGATGCTGCGATTACCCGCCTAGGTTGCCCCGATTCATATCTACCAGTTTGTTCACTCGATTTGCCCCCTTCAACGTCTTGGATTCAGATTCAAATCTCGCTGGTGGCAATGGCTGGTGCGGATGCAATGCAACGAGCGTGGCGCGGGCCCCACAGGCACATCACATGCCAAGCAAACCAACCAGCGAACCAGCTCTCCTCTCCCCAACGGCTCAGCGCAGGCAGGCCCCACCTGTCATGACGCCACCCCCCGTACGTACCCGCAGCACAATCATTTTCAAACTCCTCGGGCCCGCCACCCAGGCCTTGTTTAGTTGGGGAATTTGGGAGGTGCCAAATTACTGTTACAGCACTGTAGAACACTGTAGCGTTTCGTTTGTATTTGTGAATTATTGTCCAAATATTGACTAATTAGGCTCAAAAGATTCGTCTCGCAAAGTACAACAAAACTGTGCAATTAGTTTTTAATTTCATCTACATTTAGTACTCCATGCATGTACCGCAAGTTTGATGTGATGGGGAATCTTCTTTTTGCATAGTGTCAAAGTTGGAAGTTGGGAGTAACTAAACATGGCCCCAGATGTCTTTGACCTCGGATCTCATCATCTCGCTCCCGCACCACAGCACAGCGCCCCCGTCGACTCTCCAGCCCGTCGTCCAGTCGCAGGTCGCCACGTCAGCAACAACAGTGTTTTGTGTTCGGCACCGTGGAGCGACAGGCTTTCTCGTACCGAGACACCCCAACCACTCCGGCATAGGAAACCCACCGGCGGCACGCATCTCCTCCGTCCATCTCACGTCAAGATCCGCGCGGCGTGTGCGATCCCCACCCCCCGCCTCGGGCCGAATTTGAAATGCTGCCGCTTAAAAAGAGCCGTTGCCCCCTTTCATCGTTTTCCCCACCCACCACGCACGGGACGCGCTCCGCCCACCGCCAGGTGGGCCCCGTGCCCGCTCCTGCCCCACGCGCCAGCCACCCCTCCGGCGGATATCAACGGGCAGAGGAGGGGCCCACCGCCGCCCCGAATTCGAAAACCCCATTTCTGGCCAGCGTTTTTAATACCACTCTCGGATCGACTCTCCCAGCCAGCAGCATAAATGCCAGGCCTTTAGCGGCCTCTCCGATCTGATGCTCCCGGCCGCCGCCGCCCCTCCTCGCCGCTGCCGCCGCCGCTGGTAGCCTCCGCGTTGTCCGTGCTGCGCGGCCGCTGGTATCCTCCGCGTCGTCCGCGCTGCGCGGCCTACTCGAGGTCGAGGCCACTTCGGTAAGCACGGAGGCGCCCGCCGTTCTCTCCCCACTCGGTTCGCTTCGCGAGTAGACAGATGCTTCGATTAGGGGATGCCGTGATTTATCTTAAGATTCGTAAGGTGATGGTCTGTTCCGCTCAGATAGATTTGTTGGTTGACCAGGCTGTATCGGTGATTTCTGTTTCCCGCGGGGATTGCCGCGGATCGGATGCTGAGCTGAGGAGAGGACTTTTCATTTTGTGTCGAGAGTTTTAGGATCGATGGCGTCGGAGAAGGGTGGAGCGAAGGTTATTGGCGGCGGCGGAGGTGCTGGTGGGATCTTCAACCTGTTCGACTGGAAGCGCAAGTCACGCAAGAAGCTGTTCTCCAACTCGCCAGGTAGGTGTTTGTAAGAATGCCTCCCTCACTGCTTCCCAGCTGGCGGCAGAGCTGTTATCTCTCTCCGATTTGTGGTTTCTTATCTTGTTCTTGTGATCTGTTCACAGAGGGCGCCAAGCTTGTCAAGAGGAGTGAAGAAACCTTGCCGTCCGGGCGTCTCCACTTGGTGAGTGATCTTTCTGAGGCTTGCTCCTCGCAACTATTCGAAGATGTTGTGCTGGTGCAGGGGCATGTATTCACTCTTGTTTGTTGGATGAATTTGTAGGTTGATGAAGACGAGGGGATTGGCGTGCCAAGCTTCAAGGGGAGCAGCGACTACAGCTGTGCTTCTTCAGTGACAGATGAGGAAGGACGTGAGATGAAGGCACCAGGTGTGGTGGCCAGGCTCATGGGCTTGGACGCCCTGCCCACCTCAGGTGTTCCAGAACCATACTGCACACCATTCCGGGACACAAGATCGTTTAGGGACAGCCAAAGCCTCAAGAGGAGTCCTGAGTACTCAATGAATGATCAGTTCAGTCATGTTCCTCGAAGAGTTGATGGTTATATGAGAAAGCCATTGGATCTCAGAGCACAGAAGATGCCAAGCAGCCCGATTGAAAGGTTCCAGATAGAAGCATTGCCACCAAGGTCCGCAAAGCCCCTACCAATGTCTCATCACAGACTTTTGTCCCCCATCAAGAATCCAGGTTTCAGTTCAGCGAGAAATGCTGCTCAGATCATGGAGGAAGCAGCCAAGATTCTTCAGCCAAGGACGCAATCCAGTTCCAGGGAGAAAATCTGCTCATTCAGCCCAGCACGAATTCCTTTGAGGGTTTCGGAGCCAAGAGAAAGCATACCTGCTTCTCAGAGGACTGTATCTCAGAGAGCACAGTCAACAAGGACCACTCCTGAGCTGCCAGATGTGAGGTTCTCCAGAGGTCAGCAGATGAACCGGAGCTGGAACAGTGAGGAAGATATTGTCATATTCAGACCATCGATCGATTCTTATGAAATTAACAATCCTAGTTGTTCGAAGAACAACAAGGGAAAGTCTATTTCTTTGGCAGTCCAAGCAAAGAATAATGTGCAGAAGAGGGAGGGTGTAAGTTCTGGGAGGAATTCAGGACTACAGAAAGAGCATGATGACCACAGAACAAACCAACCTTTTAGAAGTCAGTCTAATCACCAGAGAAACAAGCAGCAGAAGAAGCCATCATCATCTGGTACTTCATCCCCTGTCCTTCGGCAAAATAATCAGAAACAGAACTCTCTAGTGACCAGAGGCAAGGTGGCACCGAACAAATCTGTCTCAACTCAGCAAGGCAGAAAGGCGATGGCAGGAGATTCATCTTCTGGGAAGATCAAGAGTGGAAGCAAGGTATCTAAAGTTGGTGGCAGAAAAGACATTGTGGAAAGCATAAGTGGCGATAGGGAGGGATCATCGTCAAACAACAAGGACTTCCCACAAAAGAAACGTTTGATAGAGAGGAACTCCACCAATGAGAAGGGTACATTCGTGCCTGAAAAACCAGTGGGTAAACTTCAGAAGCAGGTTCAACCTAATGTTGTTATGGATGAGCACATTAAGTGGGACAAGGAAAGTAAAGACACTACAGATGTTGTGTCATTTACCTTCACCTCACCGTTGGTCAAACCATCAGCAGGACCCTCCAGATTGGCGGGTAAATGGGACTCAAGAAGCAATTTCAATCTGGATGCAGGATGTGATAAAGATGATTCAGATGGTAAGGCTGAAGGGCTATCGTCAGTGGGTCTGAACTTTGTAAACGGTGATGCCTTGAGCCTTCTCCTAGAAAAGAAGCTGAAGGAGCTAACATCAAAAATTGATCCATCCATCACCTTCACAAGGGGTGATACATTTGTGCCTGCTACTTTTACCTTGGAGGAACCACCAACCTCTTCCTGCAGCAATTGGGGCTCAGAAAGCGGAGTATTTGACTGTAGCCCTTCTGAAGCCAAACCTTCTCAATATGATTATTGCCCATCAGCCCAGTCATCTACAAAGGGCCAAATTTTCCGTGGCAGTAAATTAAAGGTAAATATCAGTTTGAGTTACCCAATATCTTTTGTAAATAACTTGATAGCACAACTTCACATTTTGCACCCATTATTTATTTCTGTAGTGGAGCTTGAAAAGGATTACATGTCATATTAGAATAGTATGTACCTCATGTACTTGGCCACTGCACATTATGTTTATGGCCAAATGTTATTACTAAAACCTTCTTGTGAAACGAGTAAAGGCATATCTATAGCTTTTCTCAGTGGGGCTACTCTAGCGTCAACTTCATGATCTGGAATAGGATTTCATCAATATGTTGTGTTTGACATAATCATGACATGACACCAAGCTTCGGCATGAATTTTAAGTGCCTACTGAACATTCCGCAATGTTGCCCTTTCTGGTGGTTGGTATAATAAAATTTTCTTGCGAAGGTTACTTTTTAGCTTCAGTCAAGAATGCCTATAATAAAATGCATGAGATGCTCTCTGTTGATTCCATTTCCAGCAATGAGGAAGAAATAATGTTTGAAATAACAAAAATGGCAGGGGCTCATCAGTTTACTTTCTTTTATGATCGGATGTGTTAAAGGTTTTCTTAGTAGCATGGACTTTATTGTGTGACTCATCAGTTTTGGCATCAGTTTATTGCAGTTCTAATACAGATTTCACTTTGATTCAGGTGGAGGAACCAGAAGAATGCAGTAGTATCAGTAATGCAAGGAAGGAACAGGAGTATGAAGATCTAAGTCCCCTCTCTGTGCTTGAACCCACCTTTCTAAGCGAGAGTTGCTGGTCTTCTGAGTGTTCAGGAAGCAGTGATGGTAATTCACCCAGCATGAAATTCTGCAATTTCTACTTGAACTGTTGACATTTCTTTACATCTGAAGAGTATTCATTTTTTGTAACAGGGAGTAAGGCGGTGTATTCATCTTCTTCTGAAGTTAAAACTACCACAGGGAATTTCTTGATGAATCCACCACCAGTTGACATTGAGGCAAAGACTACAGACTCTGCCTCTTCCGCATCAGTAGATGCTTCAGATATCTCAGATGTCACCCAATGTTCGAAGAAATCAAGACACACAGAGCTGGAGTACATTGAAGATGTGCTAAGCAACGTCAACTTGACAACAGATGAACTAGGGTCACTCTTTGTCAATCAGGATGGATCAGCTTTGGACCCGCTCCTCTTCGAGAAATTGGAGAATATGCATGTATATGCACAAGGGAAAGAGCCTCTGGGCCGTCGTGGCTACCGGCGGCTGTTGTTTGACTGCATAAATGAATGCCTGGAGACGAGACGCAGCACCTACTTCCGGGCAGGATATGCAGCATGGAGCAAAGGGGTGGCCGCGCTGAGCAGGGGTGTAGAGGCCGAAGTCTGCAATGAGATCACCAGCTGGAAGAGCATGGGGGAATGGGTGGAGGATGAGCTTGTCGACAAGGACATGAGCAGCGGGCTGGGCACATGGGTCGATTTCCGGGTGGAGGCGTTCGAGGCCGGCGAGGAGGTGGAGAGCGAGATACTAAACTCCCTGCTCGACGAGGTGATCCGCGACATGGTCGTGAGACGACGGCAGGAGTGTAAATTTGTAATTTGAGATGAATGCTGTAGTTTTTGCTCTGTAATTTTGTTTCATTTTGCTGTTACATATCCCCGATTTATTCTGTCAACCCAGACCTGTTGTTCAAATCAGTTTTAAAATGTTACAATGTACCCTGTGGGATAAATCAGATCCGCATTCAGCTATGATTGCTGAATGTGCTTGCCCTGCATGACATGGCTTCTGAATATTTTACCTCTGTCATAAGCAACCCCATGACCATTTCTACTGTGCTACTCCGTAGTTCGATGCAAAACTTTACCTGCGCATGCTGCAACCCTGCATTTACAAGTTTAGGAGGGCATTGCGCCTCCAACGCTGTGGTGCACTGCGAAGGACCTGTAATTGTCAGAATATTGTGGCCTGCATAAAATCGGCGTTGCATTATAGCGCGTCGATCAGATCTTTCATGGGCTCGCCGACAGGTCAAGCTGGACGTGTTCGAGTGAGGCCGGGTCTACGGGTCTAGTAGGCGCTAGAAGCCATCATATATCGCCCTGCATTATTTGCTCATACCATCAGGACCCGGTCGCGTGGTGTCACCTTCGTACATGATACGAGTGTTCTTGATTAAGTGATATTACAGTGCGCCTTACTATTGCCAGAAAATATTAACTTACATGTCCTGAACCTGTGGAGCTGTGTATACCGTCGACGTGTACTGCCCCAAACCATGAGGACGTGCGTCTTATAGGAATATAGGTAGTAGAGTAACTGTTCCCGAGTCAGAGTGTAATGGAAACACGTTGGTTTCTCTGTTGAGCTGGCATCGTAGTAGTGTGCAAGTAGAAGGCCAGGCCGGCATGATTGTTCTACGAACAGGGATCCCGGTTCTACGGGGGCGGCACCAATTTGGTTGGTCCGTGGGATGGGGATGATCGACCCAACTTCTCGGCGCATTGCCAATCTGTACCATCAACCCCAGTCCCCTGCCGCACTATGTTATCCCTGTCCAAATTGCTTTGCACATGATCGACCCAACTTCTGATGCATCGCACTCGCGCTAGATGCAGGGCCTGTTTGGTTTAAGTTGCTTATTTGAAGTTGCTTATTTTTAGTCTAGCTGTTTGGATACCCTTGCTTATGAGCATTGAATGAGGTGGATATTGTCATATTTTCCCCTTGTGTTGCTACCCCTCCTCTTTGCCTCCCCACGCCGAATAAACCACACCACCGCCCCCCAACCCCCTTCTTCCCCCATGGTCATTTCGTCCCCACCCCAACCCCCAGATCTGCTCCGCTGCCACCGACACCTCCTCCTCCCCTTCCTCCGGCGGGCTCCTCGCCGGAGCAGGGCCACCACCACCACTCCCAACCCCCGCCGCCGCCCAGATCCGCCTATAACCCAAACTCGAAGCCCCCGATCCAGATCCAAGGCCAGGCGATGGCATGCCTCGTCGCCGTCGCGGCGGTAGCGGCGCTGCTCTGCGCGCTACCGGGCGCTCGGGGATTCTACCTCTCGGGGAGCTACCCGCACAAGTACAACCCCGGTGGGGTGGGAGCGGCGGGCGGAGGGGCGTCCATCGGCGCGGAGGCCGGCAGCGGCAGCGGGGCGGGAGCGGCGGGCGGAGGCCGGCGGCGACCGGCGCGGAGGAAGGGGAGGGACCGACGGCGGCGGGGATGGAGCGGGCAATGAGGGAGGGAGAGAGGAGCTGGCAACGGGGGAGGGGGGGAGAGAGGAGTAAAGTGCATTGAATGAGAGCAGGAGGTGTAAAGTGCACCTTTTAGTCCCATAAGCAACACTTATGTTGCTTATGTGCTAAAAATAAGCAGCTCCATAAGCAACCCAATAAGTAAGGGTGATTGATTTCATAAGCAAATAAGTTGCTTATTTTAAATTGCTTATGCATAATCAACTCAAACAAATAGGCCCTAAATCTCCGAATCGGATGTACAGCACAACTGTTCCATTTGTGCTTGTGCACCTTCCCAAAGTTACCTACCGAGTGGTGAGATTTCAGACACTTCTTTTGGGCATTTCAGACTCTTCCAACATGGGAAGTACAGAGCGAACTGCCTGGCCATTCCGTCTGAAATGTCGCACTGGTATTTCCGTTGCAACAGCTCCTACAGCAAGGCACACAGCCCAAGCAGATGTAATTCCCTGCAGTAAATAAACCCAATCCGGCCAAGCCGCTTGGCCGAGTCGCGGACCCCGTCCCATCGCCACGCCCCCAAACCATCGGTGTGCCGTGCACCGGACAGTTACCGCCGCTGCACCGCCCCCTCCATTTATAACCTCTCCTCCTCTCCTCTCCTCCCCTCTCCTCTCTCCAGCCTTCTTCCCCTTCCCACCACCTCCACCGCCACTTCACTCTACAACCAGGTCAACCCGGGCGCAAGGAGCGCGAACCACCCAGCGTCGCGGGCGCAGGCGCAGGCGCCATGGACGACGACATCGACAGCACCTGCTCCACCCCGTTCGCCAGCGCGCCGTCCAGCCCGGGCCGTTCCCCCGCCATCGGAGGCTTCGGCGGCGGCGGCGGCGGGTACTTCTTCAGCGCGCCGGCCAGCCCCATCCACCACCTCCTCTTCTCCACGTCATCCTCGGCCTCCGCGGCCTCCGGTCCCGGCGGGCGCGGGTGCGCGGGCGACGCGGAGTTCGAGTTCGGCGGGCCCGGAGGGCCCATGATCTCCGCCGACGAGCTCTTCCACAACGGCCAGATCCGGCCGCTCACCCTGCCCCCGCTCCCGGATCTCGACCCCGGCAGCGACGACGACGAGGACAGCGGCCGCGCCCCGGCGCGGGGCCGCGACCTCACGCCCCGCAGCGCGTCCGTGCACCGCCGCGCGCGGTCCATGTCCCCGCTCCGCAGCGCGTCCCCGCGGCTCAAGCTGATCAATGCGCTCGTCCCCGCCCCCGACGCGTCCGGCGGAGCGCGGGACGAGGCCGCGCCGCCGGTCACCGCCTCGTCGCGCTCCTCCTCGTCCTCCTCCACGTCCTCGTCCTCGTCGGCCGCGTCATCGGCCCGCGGGTCCCGGCGGTGGGTCTTCATCAAGGACATGCTCCTCCACCGCAGCAGGAGCGAGCCCGGCAACAGCGCCCACGCGCACGACGGCCCCACGACCGCATCCGCCGGTGCCACCAAACCCGAGCGAGCGTGGCCGTTCTCGCCCTCCTGGGCGGCCAGGGACAGGCTCGCCGCCAGGCTCCGCCCCTCTCGCGCACCACCAGCAACGGAGGCCGCTGGCGGTCACGGCGGCGAGGACGCCCGTCCGCGGGGTCAGGGCAGGGGGCGCAGGCGGCGCTCAACGACGGTGGCGGCGGCGCACGAGAGGCTCTACGCGGCGCCGAACCGTGCGCAGGCGGAGGAGATGCGGCGGCGCACGTTCCTCCCCTACCGGCAGGGCCTCCTGGGCTGCCTGGGCTTCAGCTCCCGCGGCTACGGCGCCCTCCACGGGCTCACCAAAACCCTGAACCCCGTCTTCTCCCGGTGAAGAAAAGTTCGCCGTCAAAAAGCCTCCCCGGAAAAGGCGAAATGGAACGAAATCAAGAGCTGGAGAGAAGTTATTTGATTAGTTCCTGTTCGTCATGTATGCGAGCAATTTTTTCTTTTCAGCTTTTTTGCGTGCGTTTTGTATAGGCCTATAGGTGGCGTGGTCTAGCAATGTAGTGAGTTCTCCTCCCTCGTTTCGTTCGGAGAGGATGGTAGTTTGCCGATGGTCACATCAAACGGAGCCCGAGAGATATAAGGGGAGCGAGGGAGGGAGAGTGATGAGACTTTAGGGGTTCTTGAGCTAAAATTTAGTCCATATCACATCGAATATATTCAGAAGCTAATTAGGAGGACTAAATTTAACTAATTGTACAGATGGAGGCTAAACGACAAAATTAATCTATTAAGCCTAATTAATCTATCATTAGCAAATGGTTACTATAGTAGCACATTGTCAAATCATGGACTAATTAAGTTTAATAGATTCGTCTTGTCGTTTAGCCTCCATTTGTGCAATGGGTTTTGTAAATAACCTATGTTTAATACTTCTGATTAGTATTTAAACATAGTTAAAGTTTAGCCCTGTGAACCAATCAGCCCCTTAGTCGATAAATATGGCTCGAAAATAGAATAGTCGATGGCGCCTTCTGTGTGCAAGATAGTGTCTCCAAGTATAAAGCCCCGCGGCATCGTGATCGTGAAAGCAACCTCACTCACTGCCGCGAATTTGTACTCTAATAGTACGTGTCACGTGACGCACGTCACGTCTTCAGCGCGGAGTTTGCATTACTGCATGCAGCACGTAGCAAGCAGCTGATATTGCTGGTGCGATACGCGGGCCGTAAGCTACGCGTATCCCTACAGGCGTTGCATACGGTGTACAGTATTAGTAGCGATGTTTTGACTCCCGGCGGTACGCTGGCTACGCAGGGTTTTTACTGCTGGGCGGCTGGGCGCAGAGAGATTTGCTTCCCGAGAGGCGTACGAGGCCTGCAACCGCCTTTGCACTTCCTTTACGCGGCGCCCGCTTTTCTGCTGCGGTACGAAAAGAAGAGATCCGCACACGTAGGCGACGTCCTCCTTCCTCCACAATAATCAAACCACGGCAATCGCAAGGCACAGCAAGATCAGGCGTGCAACGCATGGCCGTCCGTCTCACGACTCGCGTCATGCATGTCCGTTCCCATCCATGGAGGAGGAGGAGGCGATCTGCCGTCGCCGTCGCCGGCCGGGCCGGGGCGGATTGGACGCCTCGCATCCCATGCGCTGCAGCATCGGCATGGCGCCGCCGCCGCCGGTGCGGCGAGCGGGGCATGTATGGCCCGTGCGTAAATAAATGCGGGGGCACATGGGCGGAGGCCGGAGGAGCAGAGGAGGCCCTCGCGCGCGCACGTGCCGTGTCGGGCTCGTGGGGTGACCGCCCTCGCCCTCCGCCCGCTGCCGCCGCATCATTGGGGTGGCGTTTCGAGATCCGGGACGCGCGTGCGGACAAAACGGACACGCCCCCACCCGCGGGGCTCGGCACGCCCCCAGCGTTACAACCAGCGTTATCTGCTCGCTCCCAGTCGCGGCAGCGTGTGGACGTATTGCCAGTACGGCAACGAGAGGCACCGATCGAGATCCGAGCTCTGAGCAAGTGAGCATGATTGCAGGTGTACACACTGGCTAACATCGACCTATCACCTCTGGACTCTGGACTAGTATAATGGATCGTAACCTTTTTAGCCACAATCAGTGTTGCACTGGGGTTTTGTTGTTTGGCTACTACTAAATTATAAGGACGATCTTTTTATGTTGTCCTTGTATCATAAGCTAAGTAATATAATCTGGGAGAGAAATACACATACCCTAAATCAAGGTAGTTAGAATAGAGTGACGTTGAACAAACTTAACCATAAATTTAAGTACTCTTTACAAGATTAAACATGCTCGCATACACCATTACATGCTACTACTAGGTAGTACATCATTTTTCTATGTTACACGGTTCCACCACGCGAAGAAGCCCTGGAAGTTTTTTGTTCTAACGAGTTGACAAATTCCATTGACCAATAGGCACGGTGAGATTTTTTACCAACAAAATCATGGACACAATCTTTCAATCTTAGTGGACACAGGCCATGATCGGGGATCAAAATTCCTAAGATTTAGTATACACTTGAATCAAATCATAAAATTTTCCTAAAACAATCTTCTTCTACCCAATTGGGACTTTTGACTCAACAATTTTTCGGACAATCCATTTTTACTCAATAACAAATAGTAGAGTAGCTACTTCCTCCTGTCGGCAATATACGACGTTTCAGACAGCAAGAATGATGAGTGCTACATACAAATCTATACGTTTTTGTTCCAAACGTCACCTTTAATGGCAGGAGGCTGTAGTATATCAACAGGAAACTATGAACAAATTTTTGCTCACCCTATACTTGCTATCTATCTTGCACACACTTGTGAATGTGCAAGTGGTACCTCGGGTTCCATTGGTTGGCGAGATATCTCGCGCCACATCAGCATTGGATGTTCATTCAACCTCGAAGTCTCAATCAACTTCTATTCTGAGAAACACGTAACAACCATAGGCAATGTGGTCATGGAGGTCCTTGTGATGGTAGTTTGGATGATGATGGTTGGCGAGCACACGTCCCATACTAAATGATCGTGGAAAACCAGTTGAATGTGTGATTGTATTTTGAGCATGGAAAAAACTGCGATAAGTGTTTTAGAAATCGTTAGGTACGTGTTAGACTGGTGTGGTCTTCCCCTAGCTCCCTCTGTAGATGATTGTACATTTTTCGAGTCAGAATCTTTGACACGCGTAACACTTTCATGATATTATCATCTATCCGTGAGTCCAATGGAATACCTTGGCGACATGACATCTAGAACCACCTTCTGATATATGGCTCATGGTAAGTTTCAAAAAATATATATATATGGCCCATGGTGAGCGA
Organism: Setaria italica; assembly: GCF_000263155.2. Taxonomy (NCBI): domain Eukaryota; kingdom Viridiplantae; phylum Streptophyta; class Magnoliopsida; order Poales; family Poaceae; genus Setaria; species Setaria italica. The sequence continues at coordinate 48,627,702 of NC_028458.1, read as the reverse complement.
GAGGAGGGTGTTCGGGAGGGGAGGCTCATAGAAATTGTCTGTTGGAGATTTTCGTTGGAATGAAAAGGGTAGTAAAACTTATATAAATCAAATTTCAATTCAAGATCTTAGAATTTGAATGTCTTCCCGGTTTCTTTCTTTTTTGATGTCTCTTCGGCGCACACATACACACGTGTCCCAATTAACATCTCGAGCAAACATATATAGAAGTATCATTCATTTCAACGGCTTGCATAGCATGCAGTCTCTAGCTAACAGCTTGGTTTTTGTCCGTGCTACGCCCGCGTGCAATGCACCGGAGAGTACCAACACCAAGCTAAGCCGAAACGCTAGTCCCCTGGAACAGCATCTTGATGAGTTCGCCGCTATTCGCGTTGCCATCGCTCGCCAAACTGACAAATTTTCATCATGACATTCCACAGCCCCGGCCGGTGAGCGATCCAGTTCGATCGTCCGTCGGCATCAGATGCCCCAATAATAATTCTCTCTCAGCACGAACACAAAAACACCTATTAGCAAGCGACATAACCAGAAGCCGCCGCTGGTACATCATCACCGATTCTATCTTGACCGTCCATGAAAAGCATTGCACGGAACGGAAGAGCTCTTGGTCGAAGCGAAAATGGTGAGACGTCATGGGTTAGGGGACGGGTGGTCATGTGGAAGCATGTGATCGTTGGCCGCAAGCTGACAAGCGCGTGGTGGCACTGGCACTGCTGCTGCTGCAGCGGCGATCGGTCCCGGCTCTCGTACGCGCGCGCAATTATTTGGTCATTGGAAGATGCACTTAACAGCGGCCAGTACTTCCCTGCATCTTGGCTGGATCGATCGATGGCAAAATAATTGCCAAGGGGGACGGCGGACACATGGACGGCGAGAAAAAGCAGCGGCAGGCAACAAACCTTAGCCTCAGCGAACTCATCGTCTCCCTTTCGGCCTTTCCACACTTTCAACTTTTGATCGAGCCGGTTCGGACGATTCAGACACGGTTCCTGCTTTTCTTAGTAGCCTAGGCAAGGAAGAGAATGCACCGTGGCAAATCGATTGACAGACGCAGATCATGGCAAGTGTCCGTGGAGCACGTTCTAGGGCGACGAGGATGCATCGATCTGCAGTGCGAGACACGAGTAAACAACAGCGACAGGTTGCCACCCGTTTATGAACAAAATCAGAGGAATCCGACGCCGGGAACACCCTGACCAAGACGTCCCGATCGGGGAACCCGGAGGGAAAGCCAGCCCACACAAGCCTCAATCGCGTGACCGGACGGCCGATCGGCCTGCCCCCCCGGCCGTGCCGGGCACGCGGCGACTGTTGCCGCGCCTGCCGCGGATACCGACCGGCCACCGAACGCCGGAGTACAAACCAGTCGTGCTGGATCGGCACAGTGCGCGGGCACTGGTGGTGGGCAGTGCAGGGCGAGACCTGACGGGACGGGCGAACGTGCTCGGCCGGAGCCCGGAGCCGCCATAGTTTTTCGGGTGTGCCCCTGCGATCCGGGACAGCTCGTTCGGCTGACCCTCTCGTGTGTCCCGTGCTGCTTGCGCTGCGTGCCTGGGCGGCTAGTTCCCGTGCTTGATCGTCAGGGCACTAGCGAGTCGTGGGGTCTCTGCTGGATTTCGTGGTGGCGGTTGACTATTTACAGTTACAACAGGTGCTCGGTGAATGGTTACCCACGTCGACAGACGACAGCCACGAGCAGCGTTGGCGAGATGAGCTGTGACGACACGGCGGGACCTGTGTGTAATCTGTCAGAATAGAAGGATTTGATGCGAGGGGCAATTCGATGCGAGGAAGAGATAGACGCTGGCATTACAGGGCCGGTAATGTTTGTTTCCAACATCCGATCTGACAACACTGGAGGTTACTTCTAATCAGTATGGGGAAGATCTGATGACGAGGGACAAATCCGCTGAACTTATCCGATGGTACACGCGCGCACGGTACCAGACTGACCTGCTCCTGCTCCAACCTTTTTACGCATCGACACGGAACCATGTGAGATCGATCACTGCAGGGCCACAGCCACGAGCTGTTCACTGCGGCCTACACGCAGTTAATGCCCGTGTCCAACACGAGTGCTCGTGCTGTGCAATTGCTTGCTGTCGGCTACCACTTCCTACTGAATCCAATGAAGTTGGGTTCTATCCACGGCTGATTCAGCTTCAAACAGCTAAAAAGATGCTCACTCATTCTGTAACAGAGTCTTCACGTACAGCTTCCATACCAGAAGGATCATTTTTCTCCCTGTTCACAAAGCCAGAGTCTTCACTGGGAGACGGGGAGCTGAACGGCACTACCCTTACACGCCATGTCGCCATGCAATGCAAATGCGATGCAACCCCTCTACGCTACGGTCTACAGGTTGACCTTAAGCAAGTCCATTCCATGCACGAAACAGCACACCTAGCTACAACTACAAGCTAAACTTCACAAAAGCCTGTACACTGGAGCACCAAGCTGCCTTGGTCACATTCCATGAACACCTGCCTGACGCCCTGACCTGATCAGTTTGGTGACGGAACGAGCTCTCAGAACGAGTCCGACAGGAGCCAGGTCGCGAACGATTCCAGCTCGTCCTCCTGGTGCTCGTTGCAGCCCGCAGCGGCCTGCGGCCCATCGGGCTGGAGCAGCGTGCTCTGGTCGTCGTCGTTCTGCTGCTGGACCTGGGCGGTAGGATGATCTCCCCAGATATGGGCCGCGAAGCCGTCCCAGTCCATGTCAAGGAGGTCGTCCACCTGGCCCGCCTCACCCACCGCGTCAACAAACCCCGTAAGCGGATCGGGCCCAGCCTCGACACCGCCGCTCGACAGCAGCAGCTCCATCTCGCTCTCGGCCTCCCAGAGGCCCCCAAACTCCATCGGGTCCAGCGCCGCCAGCGGCCCGGTCGTGTCCTCGCTGCAGGGCCCCTCCGGCGTGCTGCCGCCGCCGGCGCCGCTGCTGCTGTCGGGCTGGTTCTGGTCCGGGTCCACCACGGCGCTCCGCGCCCCGTCGCTGTGCCGCGGGCTCGACGCCGCCGAGGCCGCGGCGGCAACCGGGCCGGAGGCGACTTTCGCCTCGCCGGACTCCGGCTCAGGCTTCTTACTATCAGGGTCCGGCAGCTCCTTGCTCTTGGCCTTGTTACTGCCGCCGCCGCCGCCGCCGCTGCTGGTGGTGGCTCTCTTCGGCGACCGTCCTGGGGTCCGGCCTCCGCGGCGCTTCTCGGCGCTGTGCAGCTTGCTGATGTCGATGGTTATGGTGGTGTCCGGGCCGGCGGTGTAGGTCCGGCGGTATGTGTGGATCTGCCGGCTGAGGTGCGAGTTCCAGTAGTTCTTGATCTCGTTGTCTGTTCGGCCGGGCAGATGGCTGGCGATCAGGGACCACCTGCAGGGACAGGAGCACGTACAAGTGTCAGTAAAATCTAAACCACCTCAGCACATGCTCGTCGAGATATTTACACGCCGCAGCCCACAGCTGCACAGCATGAAATTAAAGGGCAAAACAGAAACCATCAAAGTGCACGGGAGCTGAAGGTGACGTTTCACTGGCCGGCCAAAGCGACACGCACCACCTTTTTCCTCGACCTAACGGTTCATGCGGCACGTTGGCAGTTGGGTGCAGCTAACCGCGCGCTCATGATGCCCCGTAACAGTCATGCATGTGTCTGTGTCTAGCTACGAGGCAGCTCTCTGGCAGTCAGGCTGATGCATATCGCTCGCAGAGAGTGAGGGCTATGGGCGCAGCCTGAAAGCAACGGAAAGCTCGCTCCGCCCGTATACTGTGTCCAAACAGAGGCCGCCAATGGAGCGGCCCCGGGACCTCTCGCTCGCCGTGTCTCACCTGCGCGCCGCTCTGGCAGTATTGTCAACGTAAAGGGCCGGAAGGAATCATTACCGGGGCGTGGCGGGGGGGCCACGCCATTAATCCCACGGTGGCCCACCGACAGCGACCCGTACGAGCGCGCCATTAGATGAAGGTAACAGCCAGCCAAAGTGCGCTTTGCACAGCGCCCCGGCCCGCGGCGACGGGGATCTGCGACTGCGAGCGCGAGAGAACGGACGCGACGAGATGGAGACGGAAAGGCCCGCCCAGTGGGCAGGCACAGTGCGCGCGTCCGCCCTCGAGAAGACCGTGACCGGTCGGCACGGGACGGCAGGTGTAGCATGGCGCCATGGCCGCATGGCCTCCGGCCCCCTGCCAGTGCGCTGTCAGGAGTTAAAGAGTGTTGGCCCGGCTTAATTGCCGTCTCGTGGTCCTCCGCCCTCCGGCCCGATCGCTCTCGACCCGGCCGCTAATCGAAGCTCTCTGTCGCCAAGGTTTTTTCCTGCGTCCGTAGTATGCTGGCTCCACAGGGAAATCGAACGTGTCCTGTTATGGCACCAGTCTATGTGACGTTAGCAGGAGGAGCGTGTAGGGACGAAACGATCGGTGTGCCGCTACAGTGCCATGACATCGGACCGATGAATTGATTATTCGTGTACTTCGATCGCACTAGAAAAACGATCGTGTAGGACTCGTAGATCCAGACGGGGATTAATTCCTCCCTGTAGTGTGCTGATGGGATAGCTGATCTTGAGAGAGCTCGTACTTTCTACAGCGTTTTCTTGTTCTTTAGTTTTGTTATTTCCCCTCCTTTTGCACGTCAGATGTTCGCGTACTCCACGTGTACTACAGTTAAAACTACCGCACTGTAGTGTACTGATGGGATAGCTGATCTTGAGAGAGCTCGTACTTTCTACAGCGTTTTCTTGTTCTTTAGTTTTGTTATTTCCCCTCCTTTTGCACGTCAGATGTTCGCGTACTCCACGTGTACTACAGTTAAAACTACCGCACGGATTCTCCTAATAATGAAGTAATGCGTGCTTTTTCACGCCCCTTTGCATAACAAACGCTGACCGCACCAGGATTTTTTAACTGGATGGATTATATTATGTGTTAAAAAATAAGTGATGAGGAGTAATTGAGATGTTGGATACATGCTTGCTCTACTATCAGAAAAATCTAGTTATATTATATATACGCATGAATCTCTGCAGGTGCCTACGAGTTCAAGAGGTGCACATGCATACGTTCAGGAGGTGAGTGTGTAAACAAGAATATGAGTTCTGTGATTGTAATGTGCTTAAAAAATGATGCTATCTAATCGTAGTCTTGTTCGCTTTAATCTCCTTTTGTCTTTGGACACGAGAAAGACCACCATAGACCGAACTTTCCTCGTGCTTCGGCTTTTCGTTTGATAGATAAGTATATGCAAGAACAAGGTAACCGATCAGATAATAAGTTAAAGTTTGTGTCATGCTAATTTACGAACGAACGAGCTCTGGCGCGGTATCTGGCGAGGCACGCCATGCATGCATGAACGTGGCCTCGAGATTTACATGCAACTGTCTGTTCGGTAAATTGCACACGCAGCACGCCCTTCTGCCACAGATACGGCCGGGCAGCTCCAGGAACACATGCAGCTGTGACAGTGACCGAACCGACCGCCAGAACTAAATGCACTCGCAGTAGACCGAGCGTGCGTAGAGCCCACGTGTACATGAACAGTGCTGTAAACACACATGCACCAGGCGCTGTGTCGGACTAGAAAAGTTACGTTGTTAAGAGGGATGGTCGTGTTGTTTTCAGACATGCAGTCCTGCCCAGCAGGCTACTATAGTATACCCCTATTCCAGCAGTGTACCTAGATTATCTACTGTCTGCTAGCGACCGATGTCTCAACTTTCAACCGATCGGAGCAGTCATCAAATCAAGCTCCAGGAACAATACGTTCGATCACCTACTATAGTTGTTGCTAGATGTACTAAAGGTAGTCTAAGAGATTTCGTCGGAGTAGCCCGTGTTGACTCTTCTGCCAGCACATGTGGCAGTGACTCCTGTGAACGAAGGCACGCTGAGCTGCTGTGAATTTTATAGTCGGATGTACACTCACTCTCAGCGGGTCGTGGTAGTGTGTTGATTAGGGCGTTACCTGTTCCCAAGGGTGGCGTGGAGCTTGATGATGACGTCTTCTTCCTCCTTGGAGATGTTCCCCCTCTTCACGTCCGCCCGGAGGTAGTTGATCCACCGCAGCCGGCAGCTCTTGCCACAGCGAAGCAGCCCTGCGTCGGGCATAGACGAACAAGAGACAAGATTAGTCACACACAAGATGCTACTAGCTATATGGTGTAGCGCCTAGCTAGTTATTATGTTGCTTAATCATGTCTTCAAGTTAAACGACGAACAAGATGAGGAATTGTGTAGAGCTGCTAGCTGCTGATGCATACGAAACATGCAATACATACATATATGCACATACGCACTCTGGCAACCGTATGTGTATCGAGAACATGTATGCACGAAGAGTGAGTGAGTCTAATGGGTGCGTCGTGGATCGGTATGGCCTGGTTACCTGCATTCTTGGGCAGCGACCTCCAGGACCCCTCTCCGTGCTTGGCAATGTAGTTGGCGAGTATCTCGTCCTCCTCCGCCGTCCACCTCCCCCGCTTCAGCCCCACCTTCTCGCAGCACGGCGCCCTCCCCATCGCTCTCGCCGGCTACCAACTAGCTCTCGCAAGCCTAGCTGCCGGCGGGTGGTTTCCCGCTGGCGATCACACCCCGCGCGCCGCCGCGCCGGCACTCACACTGCGCTCAGTTCGCTCGCGTGCGTCCAAGGGAAGTTGGTGCGCGTGCGGCCGGCCGCTGGGACAACCGCGCGCGCTGGCCGGGCTCTCAGCTCGCTCGCTCCCCTCGCTACCGCACACGGGCCCGACGGAACGCGCCCTCGTTGTGTGCTGGTTAGCACGGCCACGCCACACGGCAGCGCGCGGGGGCGGCGCCATAATATAGCAGCGGCGCGCGCCGGGGGGCACACCGCGCACGGGCACTTACCCCCTGTGACCGGCCGGGTCGTTACGTGGGGAATGGTAAGTGGGGGGGCCGCGGCTACCGGGCGCGCGGCCGTGTGGCTGGTGGCGCGGGCACGTGGGCGAGTTGGTGCCGTGGCGTGAGGCCTCACCACCGTCCACTCACGCGGCCGCGCGAGCGACCACGTTGTCGGCGACGCCCGCGCGCGCGTTGTATTTCCGAGCTACTGGCCGTCTGGCCGGCCGGGGTACGTGCGCGAAGTAAATGTACTGTACCAGTTTGCAGTAGCAACGTACTCGCTAGTCGCTACTACTGTGTCTAGCTGATCGAACGGTCGCTGATACGGGGCCCGGCCGGCTGACTAGCGAGTAGCAGCAGGATCATGCCCCCGTTAACACTGGAATGCTGATGAATGAATATGTGAAGTGAAGATGCGTGATGATGATGCCACTGTCACACTGTGTGGTCGATAGCTACTAAACCAGAAATACCGCTGGCGCGCGTGACCCGCGAGGCGTGTGATTATATTTAGCTTAACAATTAAGCTTTTCTGTGCGCGGAGTAAATGATGAGCCAGCCGCCCCCGCTAGCTGCTGCAGGACGGCTGATCTCGTATGATATCTCCAGCCAGGGGCCAGGGCATTATTTGTTCATCAGCTCCTCTCTTCTCGCGGCTCGACCGGATCAAGGGGCAGAGATGTACGTCGCCGCCGTACGCTATTGTCCGAGTACCGACCGGCGATGGCATCTGCCCACCTACAAAGCGCTGTTGGGCCGTGATGGCTGCACAGTGAGGCGCGGCAGCGGCACTCTCCAGGTCCCCGGCCGGGGTCGAGAGAGTTGAAGGCCAGTCACGGCGGGGGAGCACTGTGTGTTGCTAGATCGACCGGTCACGCTTCGGCTAACCACCAAGCGTAAAATCGTCGAGGGCCGAGGGGGTATCATCACTCATCAGTTCAGTGAGCCGGTGTGCGTTCACCCCGTGCACACAGCATGCACACACTACGTGTGCGAAGGCTGACCCGATCCACTCTATATGCAAAATTGTTTGCATATACATAGAGTGCAACAAAGCGCCAAGATGGTGAAATTATTGGAATGCATAGTTGCGGTTTACTCATTCCGTTTCAAATTATAGGTCGTTTTGAGTTTTTCTAGATCATAGATATTATTATACATCTAGACATACACTATATCTAAGTGCATAGCAAAAATTATGTCCCTAGAAAAGTCAAAACGATCTACAATTTGGAACAGAGGTAGTACTTATCTAGGAAACTAGTAGTTTAATATAATAATGCGTTCTATTGGATCAGAAAGGTGCTCCTGATGAGTTGCTCTTCCTGTAATAAATTGCAAATGTGATGTTCGATCTAATGTACATCACATGAGACTAAGGGGTATTTACACATGCATAAGGATGTGTTCTCTACTCATATATATCATTAAGATCTACACACACTTTTCACGCGCATGGGTTCTCGGTAAGGGGTTATTGAAGATCTTGTGCTGATGATGTGTGGTGCGAAGTGTGTTTTTTTACTGTCAGCGAGGCAGAAGCTACTGGCATCCAAAAATAACAAACAAAGACATTATGTCCTTAAATTAGCCCATGCATCGTAAATTCGCAATCTAAAAGGGCACACCATGAATAAGGGTAACTATTACATGAACCTATTAGATTTGACCATTTTACGAAATGGCACACCATGTTGATTTTAGTAAAAGGGCAGGATAAAATCATTAAAACTTTCCATTATTCCAGTATATGTAGAAATGCCAGTTATGGCATAATAGGGGCATATACGCATTGAATGGGGGTGATACCCAATGCGCAAAGTAATGCATCCATTAGCTAAGGAAGGCCAAAAAATTGTATTGTTTCTGAAAAAAGGGTGAAGGGCAGACCTTGGTAAAACCCTCCATTTGTGGCCCGGAGGTCCTGGGTTTGAACCAGCCTCTTTGTAGAATTTTAAAAGAATTTTGCAAGGGTAAGGCTGTCTAGAAATTCTCTTCCCCAGACCCCACCTTGTGTGGAAGCTTTCGCACTGGGTACACCTTTTTTTATGAAAAACGGGTGTTTCACTTCATATATTTACTTTATGAGCATGTAGTAACATGTGCAACTTGTGGTATTTTGTTAAGTAAAGGAGGGATTACACTTTAGTACCCACCATGCTCTGATAATTATGGACAATAGAAATACATAATATGTAACTGAACTATTTACATTCTGGTCATATGAATAATACTTGAACTTATGTGGATTTTACGATATAGATCCTCATTGTCTACTAGATGTGATATGTTGTTTTCCGTAAAGAGTTAAATCGTCAATAAGAACAATCAATTCCCGACATAATAAAGAGCGCTGAACGAGAGCGATGAAAGTGATACATAGCGTTTGTTCCACTACTAGTTGTTCGTTTGTTCGTAAATAATGGAATATGACACTTTAGGCGTATCTATTTATGTGTCCTGCTTATTAACCAAACCAACAAAGCATTTGCTTAATTCTATCATGTGTTCCATTTTAATAATTACGGGCTTATATAGCTCAGAAATATGATATGTTGCAACTGAGCTCCATAATTCTGGTATTATGATTTTTATTTCTCCATCCATAAAAGAAAGCCACTCTAGAAAAATCAGGCAAATTAGCAAAAGTGTAAAATGCCTTGTTTGCTCCCTATTTATTAGCCATATTAGGCGCTAATTGGCGATTCTTTTCATAATAGAGTAACAATGAAAATAATTATGAGACAAATTTTGAATCACATAATGACTTACTTTTAGAGACGGATGGTGTATGGATGTAATAATGCAAAATATTTTTAAAATTTTTTAATAACACATTTAAGACACAAAAAAAAGGAGGAGGAACAAACATTTTCCTAGCTTTTGGAAAACATGTTAGATATTCTCTTTAGAATTTTTCTTAGCTATACTTAACAGGCTGACTATATACATATGCATGTTTCATGGCAACGAATTACAGCCAGGTACAAGAATAAAGTCCGATAGATATAACGTGGTGATCATACATGCCAATGGTAATTACAAATTAAAAGCCATATCGCCACATTTTCACTGCCATTTTAATTCATCCATCCAATGAACGCGAAAAATATAGGATCAAAGTAAATCAGGAGCCAAAATCCAAATGGATGTGCAGTATATGAAATTAATCGATCCTGTCAAAGTTGGAATTTCCTAGCACCAGGGCATATCATTATTGTCCAAGCACCAGAAGACCTTTTTCCCCTGGTCCATCCAAGTGCAACTCCTGTTTAACCAACACAGTTAATTCTGCTTATACGTACCTGATGAGCTAGCAACTGATGATGCGTATCGGAAAAGCGATCTCTGCGAGCATGATTGGCGGACCCTGATGGGTGTCCTACCATATGCTCTCCTGGAAATGGCATATCTACCCTTTTTTGGCTGTCTCAATTGAACGCCAGACAGAGAGGCCTGCAAATGACGTGATAATGGTCCGATGTTTGCTTCGTTATTATGATCTTTGGACAGGCAATACAATTAAAAGCGAGCACAACTTGCCACGAGACTTCATTTCCATAAAACGTAAGTGACTTTGCGACAAGTAGTTTGCTAATATGTGTTCGATCCTGAGCCGTGTGTTCTTCAGGTTAGCAGGTGTGTAAAGAATATGCGTACGCCGAATAGGCTTCGCAAACCCGGCCACCCGGGGGGGTTGTTGTGGTGGCGCTTTAATTAATTACGTCCACCTTGTCGCGGGCATCTCGACGGGGACCGCACCGGGGAATTCTCTAGCTTCGCCTTGAGATGTCTCTACGGAAAATTTATACCCATCTCGTCGTCTCACCAGCTAATAATAATCATAGACGAACGCTCGCACGCCACGGGAGCCGAGTTTACGCGACGCCGAGGCGAGCACGTAGGCGTTTGGGATCGGAGCTGGGGTTTATAAAGGTTTTCCAGGGTTTTTTTTTTTGTCGCGGAGCGGGCGGAATCAACGCAACCTCGCCGCACTGGCCACCGGAGCCGGGCATTGAAAAGGGTGTCGACCAGCGGGAGAGCAACTTTTCAGAGATCTCCGGGCCGTGATACGACGACGACGGCGCTGACGCGATGCGCCACCGTACCCTATCATTTGGTCCCGGCGCGCACACGTACAGCGAAGTGAACGATCATTCGATCGGCCGCGCCGCGCCCTGCTCTGACGGGCAAGCGTCCGCGGGGGGGGGGGGGGGGGGGGGGGGGGGGGGGGATTATCCCGGTCTCCAAATATTCCAGGATTGCAAGAAATTCTTAAGAGAATATCAAACGCATATTGCATAAATTATTATTAGACATCAAAATATTTGATGGACATGTACAGTTTTACACTTAGGCTTCGTTTGAATTAAAAAAATACAGTACTACTGCATATGTTCCATGAAGATGACATATTTACTCAATAAGTTGTGTTATAAACACGTATGTGTCGAAGGTGCACTGTGTACAAGGATTGTGTCCTTGTGTTGCTCCGGGGTGGCAAAATATTTATATTACAATATATAATGCATTTAATAAGATATAATAGTGTGATAGCTTATAAGTCCAGGGGCTCACAAAGTATTCTGGAAAAGCAACCACAGCGGAACTTTTTGCACATGTAGAGCTGGGACCAATCTTGCCCCCGGTATATGGACTATTGATGAATATCACACCCGCCTGGGAGTGCTATATCCCGTGTACCAATACACTAACTTTCGTAATATCCACTTTGTAGACTTGGGACTTAATTTTGACTTGAACCTTGATAACAAAGCTATGGTGCGCGGATGGTCAGAACCAAAAGAGGGAAAAGAGAAACGCCTAAACTTAATTCATAGCAAAGGAATCCCTCC